>NC_058103.1:79022500-79327500 GCF_020171115.1 Neogale vison | reverse complement strand
TATTTCTTACAACTCAATATGAATCTATAAAACAAAAAAGAGTTTAGTTTTTAAAATCCTTGAAAAGGCACAAAGAATAAAACAGAATGTGTATGAATTTGACCTATAAATTCTTAAATATAAAATTCAGGGAACAACTTCTTTTTTTAAATATTTTATTTATTTGTCAGAGAGAGACAGAGAAAGAAAGCACAATCAGGGGGAATGGCAGGCAGAGGGAGACAAAGGCACCCTGCTGAGCAAGGAAACCAATGCAGGACACCATCCCAGGACCCTGGGATCATGACCTGGGCCAAAGGAAGATGCTTTAACCAAATGAGCCACCCAGGCATCCTAGGGAACAAGTTTTATAATAATACATATTATTAAAGAAGATAATATATTTTATATTATATGTCTAATTTAAAGAAGAGTTTGAGTAAATTCATGAATTGGTCTACTGTGACCTAATTATGAGAATTAGGATTGCTTAGGGTCCATTGTCAGCCTGAGAGGCAGAAAGATTTGAGAACAGTACAAATAGGTTTGAAATTAAAGTTCAGAAAACCTGGGGTGGCACCTGGGTGGCTCAGTCAGTTAAATATCCCACTCTTGATTTGGACTCAGGTCATGACCTCAAGGTCGTGAAATCGAGCCCTGTGTTGGGTTCCACATGGAACCTGCTTAAAATTCTCTCCCTCTCCTGCTGCCCCTCCTCCCTGCTCGCTCGTGCGCTCCCTCTTTCTCTCTCTCAAGAAAAGAAAAAAGAAAAAGTTCAGAAAACCCATTTTTCTGACTCTGGCTAGCCAATCGTTTTTGCCCTGGTGCAATGCCCATGACCAGTGGCAAGAGTTCCAACAGGTTAAAAGAAGCCTTGTCTTCTTAGTGCCCAAAGGAATTGCTGCCTGGCAGTTTGGACCTTCTGGAAATGCAATCTCTTCTTCAGGCCACTAAGAGATCATTGCCTATTCTCAGAATCCCAGGACATTCAAAAGTAGAAAACAGCCTGAAAGAACATCCTTCCTTTTATTCTTTTCATTGTCAAATGAAAAAAGTAAGGCCTCAGAGGCCCCACAACTTTCCCAGGCCTCTGGATCCCTATCACATAACAAGTATAAAATTTCTCATAAGAAATATTGGTGAAATGATCTAAATTTGTCCCCTTTTGGTAGAACCACTGGTAGTAAATGCAAATATTTTGCTGTGTTATCCTTTTACTAGCAGGGAAGTTATCAAAAGTGATCTCTCCATATTTATTGCCAAGCATACCGTGACCAGAAAGTTCTATAGGATAACACAGCTATTCCCTAGAATAATACTTCAAAAGATCAGAAATAAATTCTGATTACCACAACTACACTGAATCTAAAATATTCTGCCATTTTTTATTTTGCAAGATGTTTAGACAATATTAATTCAGGTAGAGCCAAGCCAATGATTTTAAAGGCTCCAAGTGCCTCAAAGATCCTGATGACGCCAGATCGCCACCCTCATCCCACTCTTATCCACAAGCTACTCAGGTCCAAGGTCCAGGTACTGTAGGTGGACCCAAACCTCTTCAGAGAGCATCACCCATAAGTCTTTGACATAAGTCTCTAACCTAAATCTGACCCACAGAACCTACCACTATACTGCCATCTCGAGGTTAGCTTGAAAGCTACCAGATCAACTGTTAACATCCTATCTTTATGTCTCATGGTTTTTACTTGACAGAGATATCAGCAGCAGCTCTCACTATTGTATTGAAGACCTTCCCAGGTGGATACCCAGTTTTATCATCCAGCTATAGTCCATCCCCTCCAGAGGAGCACTCTGTTGTTGGCTGGCTCAAGGGCCAATCTGAGCGATGGGGTCTGTTCCCAACTTGGTATCTAGACTCCTTACCCATCCCTTAGGTAGCTCTCCGTGGCAGCCTGATGGAGACAGAGATGTCCCACAGGTTCCCAGAAGGGCCACCCACTGACTTCTCTACCTTTCTGTTCTCCAGCTCAGGCACCCTTGATTTGTACAATGAACCTGCTGTTGCTTGGAAGATGCCATTGAAAACGAAGCTGAGATGCAATAAGAATACGCTATTCTCAGTGCAAGAAGCAAACGACTCCCGGCCCACGGGGAGGTTTCTATCCCCATCAACAGCTGACCGTATTTACCAGTAGCCTGCATTTGGGTTCCACCATAAGCAGATTCTGAAATAGTAATTTAAATGCAAGTAGTCTGTTTAGAAGTAACTTCAGGAAACACTGGTAGGAAAGTGAGGAGGTGAGAGAGGAAGGAGATCAAGATGATGAATCCACGATCAAGCCTTTTACCACTGTGGGCAGCTGGGGCTCAGTCCACTAGGAAACTCCAGGACACAGTTCCAAACACACTCCATAGTTCTACAAACTGAGAGGCAAGGAAGCTGGGGCACGTATCCAACACGCTCTGTCTGTCACTAGTTAGTAGTTGTTTCTAGGGTTACCCGTCCTCCAGCACTTCTGGCTTGCCTTGGATGCAGACCAGGCACATTCCCTGTCAGAAAAATCTTTCAGAGCTCTAAGGCAGAGTTACCATGAATGCCAAGGTATGTGAGCAGACACCGAAAGGGTCTATTAGGACTACTTGACCTATCCAGTTAATCAGCTCAGGAGAGCTATGACTAAATATCAGGACCCTTAATAGGTAATCAACCTTGACTACGCTGAAGTTTCTACCTACAACAGACAAAAGAGAATGCATTCATTCCGTAGTACTTTTCTTGAAAACCTTGTCAGAAATGGAACACACTACAAGGGGAACTCATTTTCTCACTGGAAATGGGAAACAGAAAAGGAACTTCACTGTTCACTTTGGTAATGGTCAAGGTTTGAGGGGCAGTTTCTACAGGCATGAGCTTCAACGGTTTTAATGACGTATAATGACTCACCTTCTTCCCAGCCCCTGCATTTCCCCGAATTCATTGCTGAGGACACATATTTAAAGAATAACCACCCTCCCTCCCAAAGAGAAAAGTACAAAAAAACCAATAGAACAAGCAAGCAAAGGCTCTGGAGAATGAGCTGTGGGTATGTATTTGGTATCACAGAATGAAGTGGTAAAACTGTGAGAGGGAAAATAGGCTTGTGTTTCATGAAAAATCACTTCCCAAACCACCATAATGACTTCTCACATTTTCTTCTTGCAAAGGCAGGGGTCTTTAGTTTTTAAAAAGTGTTTAATCAGACTCAGATTTCAGTACCAAGAAAAATGCCTCGTTTCTTGAGCCAAAAATGTTCATTAAACAATCATTCCACTGAGCATCTCATATGGTGTTTACATTGGAGATACAAAGATGAATAGGGCAATACCTACAAAGGAGGTCATAATCTTTATATATTCATAGTAACTATGACCCATAGGTAATTTCCCTGTAAAGAGTGAAGAAGGAAAATGGGAGACCAGATTGAGGAGAGCCAGTCCAAGTATTCTGGGCTGAACAGAGAAGGCAGATGTTCTAGTGAAAAAAAGAAAAAAAAAATATATATATATATATATTGCAGGCAAGAGAAAAGCCAAAAGCAAATTTAGGAGAAAATGGGGCATAACCACATAAAATAATATTATATATAATAACATGTTATACTCACTGGATCGGGAGCCACAGGAAGGAGATATCTGACCAGATGGGCAAGTGCACATATTTGGCCTAGAACAAAATCCATCCCCACAGGAATGCCGGCAAATGGCTGTGAATAAAGCCAGAGATGTGTTAGTACATGGCTCCAGAATGTGGTGCGTTACAGGAAGCCAACCCTCCAATGAGGAAATCTGGACTCTCAGCTTCCCTGTTAGTTTTGCTATCACGACTTATGTGACCCTCAGTCTCAGGTTTATGCATTCACAAAACAAATATGCTGCACTAAATAAGGTCTGGAGGCAAAATGCAGTAACTCCCCAGTCCCCATCCGTGGTCTCAACCTCTCTGCTTAGTCGACGCAGCCCCCGATCTATCAAAAGCCCAAGACATCCTATTTAGAGAAAATAACACAAACAGAAGTCCTGCACTTAAACATACTTAAAGACCTATAAGCATTTTGTTTTTATATTAATTTTAACATTTAGTGGTATAAAAATTTTAGCAGGATTCTTGGAAGCCGATTTTATTATAAGCTTACTGCTTAATAATTTTTATAAAAATCCTGAACCCTGCTAGGACTAATTCTCTACATCAGAACCTGCCCACCAGGAACATATAATCTACAGAGCAGCTTTTATCCTACATTTAAGTCCCATTCTCAATAACATCAACAGCCTGAGAGAAGAAGTATGGAATACATTACAAGAGCACTGATTTTATAGTCAAGAAGCTGTTTATCCTTCAGAGAAATATTAACAATTTCATGCCACGGAGAGACTACTGTACTGGTACCAAATGCTTGCTGGTGGCCAGAAGAAAAAGTTCAAATGGTAAATGATTTATATATATTAGCAAGCCACTACTTTTTATACTCAAAAGCATGATCCCTTTCTCAAATGCAAGCAGCAAATGAGACGTGCAAGGCTAAAAATATCACACTAGATAGAAAGTGCATTCAAACATCAAAAAAAGCTTAGGATAGAAATTGAAAACCATTAAGAAACAAACTGTCAAAGGATCTTGTAAACATCTATTTAAATACCAGAAGACAGCGTTTCTCAGAGATTCTACAGAACCTCAGTAGAGAGTTCTTTTGTTAAGTTCATTTAGAAAACTCTAAATACCATTCTATACCTCTCTTAGTGATTAGGTTTTGATCCTTAAATAAAGCATGATGTGCCAAATGAAGAAGATGCTTTGGGTCAAAATCAAGAATTGAGAAAGAGATTAACTTTTTTCAGGTCACCAAGAGAGCACTGGTTGACCAGTGCACAGACTACTCTAGGTCAAGAGAGAAAGTGAAGTAATTCCTCAATGTCCTTTCAGCTCTAAATTTTCCCATCACACGGACAGAGCTTTTTGAAAACTGGAAATTACTTCATAGGTATGATGACAGTAAAAGTTCATAAAAGACAGAGCCATAACCAATTTGACAGAGTACCTCCATTAAATAGCACCTTTCCTGGCATGTGGTCTGTCACTCCACATTTGTGGGATATGATGAGAATATGGAGGTTTGCTGTGACCACAGAGTCAGTGGAGGAATTTCTGGTACCATTTGAACTCTTTCCTCAACTTTCCACTCATCTGCATCTAATACTCTATCCACTCCCTTTCCTCTATAAGAGCTAGGTCTGTCTTTGGCCTTGACCCTCCAGATTCAATATACAAGGTTTGAGTAGGCTGGTGGGAGGCCAACAGAATTAGAGATTCAATAAGGAAAGCAGCAACGGTATCCTTTTTTCCAAAATCCCATCAAAATGATTACATAGTCTGTGGATCCAGGTCATGTGTACCCTTAAGCAAAGTAACCCTGTGGCTCTATTCCCTATAAGACAGAAATATTATAAAGGAAGTCACTGAACTAAAGTGTAACAGTCGTTTGACCAAATTAGTGTATTTCCCAATCTGAATTCAGAGGAAGTAGGAAAATCTGAGAGCTGGAAGGATCTGCTATAAACATATTAATGGTATGCAGTTACAAGAAGTAATAAGAAGTTACAAGTACTAAGAATCACCATGCAACCAAAACAACAAAAGAACATGGAAGAATGACAGACCATCTATTTACTTACGGACAATACACTGATTTCCACCAGGTAAGGTTTTCCATCCAGGACAACAGTAAGCATTATAACGTGAGCCACAGACATTGGGTCTGGAAAAAAAAAAAAATACAATCACAAGAATTCCATACTTAAAACACACACACACACACACACACACACACACACACACACGTGCCCAAATAAAGGGAAAAAAAAAATACCATCTCTGAGTTACAAAAACAGGATGAATTTTTGCAGACCAAAAAAAAAAAAAAAAAAAGTAAACTCATGGGACTCAATAATGGCCTAGTAGTTTGGGACTCTTTAATGTAATGATACTAATAAGGATATCCCTTAATATCATCTATGCGTACATCAGAAAAATAAGAACCAGAGATACCAAATTCACTGCATTCTATCACTGCATTTGGCACAGATATAAAAATATATGGGGCTATATGAGTCTAATTTAAATAATAAAATTCCTACCAATCTAGTTAAGAAAGGTCATCATAAATCTGCATATAAAGTTCTAAATTTCTACTCATTGAAGCTGTACATATGTTTTTTCAATTACCCAACTCACCCCTAAAATGTGACCATATTCTTCCTTTCACTAGAATTACGGGAATCCAAACTCTGACCTTAGTCAGAAAAAATAAAAGCCAAAAAATGTAAATATTTCTTTAGCCAAAGTTTGGAAACACAGTAGTTGATACCGGCAGTTAGAGGAAAATAAAGTCCATGTAACTTTGGGTTTCTTGTTTACAGCTATTTCATCAGGTTTCTTGGAGCAAAGCCTCCGTTCAGAATCCGGATGATCCATATTTAACAATTTAAGGGAGCCACTGGGTAAGGAAGGCTCTAGCTGGTTCTGTAGCAGAAACTAAGTCAGAAGACTGAACACGTGAAGAAGAAACCATTCATTTTACTATGCCACATCGGAGGGCCTAAACCTTGATGCTACTTCCTCAAGTTTAGGGGGTGATGAATAAGGTCAAATGTTTTGCAATTGATTTCACAAACAGTAGCTATTCCAAGCCTCTCTGGTATAAATCCTGCCGTCCCATCAGAATAAACCTTTAAGAACAACTGTGTTACTAAAATGTACTTCTGGTTGGGGTGTGCTTACATTCTCTCTGTCTGTGCCCACCATGCGTAATGGCACAGAAGCTTCCTGCATCTCCTCTGAACTCACTACTTCAAGGAGAAGCAGAACACGGGACCAAGGTAAGGTTTTTGGCTTGTCCTGTGCTCCTCTCATGGCCCCAGGGGACCTGGAACACTGCAGAGCAAAATGCATACTTCCCACTGACTGATGCCAAAGTCAAAGAGAGAAATAGGAAGAAAGTTAAAGGAGCTCAGGAAAGGGCCCTCCATCCATACCCAACAGTCCTTGGTATCTCCAAAGCCACCTAGAAAATGACTGGATAGAGGCTTACAATGTGCCTGATCCGAGGGGCTCCCTGAGTCTTAGTTTATGTCTCTATGCATTGGGATAATGCAATGTCTGCCTCGGTCCCACATCACTTGTGTCCGTCTATCAGATGAAATAATGGACATGAACGCAATGTAGCATCACCTCCTGACCTTCATCAGTGACTCAACCAAAGGAACTGTAAAAGATTAATGAAGAGAGAGTTTATCACAAATTTTAAGCCAGGAGTTCTCAATCCTGTGCCCCTCCTGTGACAACGTAGTGCCCCAAACTTCAGTTCAGGGTACCCAGAATTTGCTGGGGCAAGTCAGAATCTTGGAAAGGGGACAGAGACAAGAAGTTAGGATAGGGAGCTAGAGTTGGGGGAGCAACTGAACCTTCCAGACTCCATAGACGTTCTCCAGATTGAAAATGATAATCCAAGCCAGAATCAACCACCTCAAACCCTCCCCACTAACAGGTCATTACAACTCCACTGGCTCCAGTCCAACCCCAAACCAATCCTGGAATAGCTTCAGAGGACCCCTGAGCCTTTGTAGGTATCCTGTGGTCAGAATAACTATGTCTTCAAAACAAAAATCAGGACATACTATCTGACGAGAATGAGTGTATTTATGGAGTAATAACACATATAACATGGTGAAAACGCTAAGAAAAAAAGAGTCCAGAATCAAATTTCATCCTACAAAACAAGATATCCCAAAGATTTTCCAAGGTGTTTGAAAAAAATATCACAGTACTATAAACATCCTCATTGTTTTTTTCAATGTTTACAACCAACCTACATACAAAACATGGAAGACATTATGATTTACAATGATTGCAACACAAAATGTAAATGTTTTAAACCAGAACCTGTAAAAGTAATGGTATAGCTGTCGTAAATCAGGAAAGAAGTGGGAAAGACATGTGTGGAGAGAAATAAAGTAGATGATCCAAGAAATAGAGGTTTAAGTATATTATATAATGTTTTAAAATAACCAATAACAGAAATCCATGCTATGATTACAAAACAAAGTGGGAAAGGAAAGAAAGAGATAAGGTATAGATATCTCAGTGAGCTACGGCTCCATCTTTCATGGCAAGGGGCCAATGGGTAACGTGTAAACCTAGAAACAGAGGTACAAGCACAGTGCGTGGTGTCATGAAAATAAAGATGAGAAGAACCAAAACCAGCAATGGTTAAAATTGGTTGCCTCAAGAGATGAGGATCTGGGAAAATGAAGAGAAATCTTTTGCATTCTCACCTAATACTCATTCAAAACAGCTCATTTTTTAAAAAAATATGCATTGTTACACTTTGACCATCCTCTTTTATTTAAAGCAATAACTTTAAAAAGTATTAACATCTGGGAATTCCACTCTGGAAAACAGTATGAAAACAGAGCTACCCTATGACCCAGCAATTGCATTACTGGGTATTTGCCCTGAAGATAGAGATGTAGTGAAAAGAAGGGACACCTTCACCCCAGTGTTCATAGCAGCAATGTCCACAATAGCCAAACTATGGAAAGAGCCTAGAAGTCCATCAACAGATGAATGGATAAAAAAGATGTATAGATATACACACAATGGAATATTGTACAGCCATCAGAAAAATGAAATATTGCCATTTACAACAATGTGGATGGAACTACAGGGTATTACACTAAGCAAAATAAATTTATCAGAGAAAGACAATTATTATATAATCTCACTGATATGAGGAATTTGAGAAATAAGGCAAAGAACAGAGGAGAAGGGAGGGAAAAATGAAGCAAGATGAAACCAAAAAGGGAGACAAACCCTAAGACTCCTAATCTCAGGAAACAAACTGAGGGTTGCTGGAATGGAGGTGGGTAGGAAAGATGGGGCAGCCGGGTGATGGGACTTTGGGGACGGTATGTGCTATGGTGATTGCTGTGAAATGCTTAAGACCAATGAATCGCAGACCTGTACCCCTGAAACAAATAATACATTATATGTTAATTTTAAAAAGTATTAACATCTTCTCTCATAAATGGGGTACTTTCTGCTTCATTCTATGCACAGTTTCATTCATTCACTGTTCCATTTCATTAGTTATGACATTTTCACTTCACTGCATTACAAAAAGTCTACATAATGTCTAATTGTGATTTATTTTTCTTTGTATTCTCTAATCTTTTTTGAGTTTAATAACTTTATCCTTTATAATACATAATACATCATTTCATTTCAAGTGTTTTAACTAACCTCTTCAAACAATGACTGCTTTAATCTCATTGCCATTCATTCTTTAACACACTCAATACTACTAGGTTATTTGGCTTAATGCGAGATAGTAGAAAGAGGTAAGATTTCTCCTCTGCAAACTCTGGTCTTGAGAACTGCAAACTAACAGCACTCATTCAAACAAGCTGGGTGGCATTTCTTCTACTTACACACGGGAAAAACAGCTCTAATTCTAGAAATAAAGGAATGTCTTATTTAAGTTGGAAAGCACGAAGCTATGTAAAGTCTAAAGTAGACACGTTGGATTATTTCCATTATAAAAGATTTTATTCTAAGGTTTCAGCATAAAAAGCATTAACAAAGAAGATAAGTCTTTAAGGAAGTTATTTTTGTGTGTGTAAACGAAAGCGTAGCATTCTCACCTTTCTTTTCCGTGTTAGTTGGTCAGCCATCCCCACCAACCCACCACCAAAACAGTCAAGTGTTAAAGCTCTGTGCAAGTGGCAGTAGCATTTGGTGCATGACAAGTAAAACTCAGAGAGAAAAGAACTCTATGCTAAGTGCTAAAGATACATTACTTTATTTCAGCCTCATAGCAACCCTTTGAGGTAAGTTCTATTATCATTGTCTTTAACATTAAGGAAATTATGGCTTAGGAAGGTTAAACAAAACAGCAAGTTCCCACGGTTTGGAAGTAAAGAGTGGGGATTGGAACTCAGGAAGCCTGACGCCAGAGTACACTCTTAACCCCTATGTTAAGGCAGAAGTGCATTGGGGGCAAGACGGTATTCCACCCAATAGCATTCATGAGGGTATGAGTAACAAGGGCCACAAAATGTCCATCAATAAACCACTAATGAAGCATAAATAGTTTTTACCTGTGTTCTAATTGCTGAAGGGGGATACATTTAGAGTCATTTCACCACTGTATATTACATTGTTTTAACTGCTAAGTCTTTATCTGGAACTTCTATTACCAATTGCTTTGCATACAGTGCTCTTCGACAACCTACCTCCAGTCTCTCTGGGGAATGGGTGAGCCCCAGCAGGCTGAATATTCGGATCCAGTTCAGACAGCACTCAGAGATTCTGTGGGCTAAGCAAAAGCCCCTCTCCATGGAGCAAACAGCTGTACCTTGCCATGTCTGACCACATCACTGCAGGAATTGGCCTCTGTGCAAGATGTCTGCAGTGTGTCCACATTCCTTAGCCAGAATCCACTTCTGCAAGTCTGGCCTCTTTTACAGGCAAGATAGCCTTTCTGCTTCCTATCCCAAGTTCAAATTCCCTTTCAGACAAGACTGGGGTAATAAAAACAAGTTCAGGGGACTCTTATTTCATATGCATGTGAGGTGATTAAATCCTTGGGTAAGAAAAATACTAAGCATTAGGTAAAGGTTAATGAGGCTGACCCTACTCCATGCAAGAGTTGCCTGCTTTTCCGAGTTGTCAGGGGAAGAATGATGACTTAGTCCTCTTAAGTGTAACTGTGGAGGGGTTTCAAAAGTCCTATGCCCCCACAAAATAAAGGGTGCTCAACTATCCATGTAACCTGCCTGAAGGTAATATCTTAATATTCCACTGTTCCAGTTTTTAAAAATGATCATTTTCACTGTCAAAAAATGTGAATGATCAGGGACACCTGGGTAGCTGAGTGGATTAAAGCTTCTGCCTTCAGCTCAGGTCATGATCCCAGGGCCCTGGAATCGAGCCCCTCATTGGACTCTCTGCTCAGCAGGAAGCCTGCCTCTCTGCCTACTTGTGATCTTTGTCTGTCAAATAAATAAGTAAAAAAATCTTTAAGAAAAAAAATGTGAATGATCATGAAAAAACTATAATACACAAATGAGCTAAATATATTGTGAACCATACATCATGACTTTAATAGTTTTTTGACAGATTTTTTAAATCCAGGTAAAAAGAAAAAAAAAATAAAAGAAATGAGAGAAAAACAAAATTTAAAAAACAAGTACTATCAGATGAGGGGATCTACTACTCCAATAAACTTTGCAAGAGCTCCCCCCTAACTTAGGTGCCTTTATTCTGCCCCTTTCTGCTAAAGACAGATGCCACATCTACTAGCAGTGATTTGAATACCACATGTGACTATTCCAGCCCATCTGCCAGTCACAACATCTCAAGTAATGAAACTTCAAACCCTGGTAATGAAAATGGCTTCCACGGCCTCCTTAAGCTTCCACGGGGGCTCTGCAGACCCAGGGACTCCTTTCTGGATTGTCTGGGTCAACACTGGCTGGGACTCTTGAAAGCATAAGCCAGCCAGCCTCTCCAACCTACTTCATGAAGAGTTATCCTCCTGATTTTTTGTAAATCTAAAACTGTTCTATAGTGAAAAGTTTCTTAAAAAGTAAAATGATAATACTGTAACCATTCACCTATATACTCTTCCAGGTTTTAATAGTGATTGAGACATAGTCTTTGCTCTTGGAAGAAGATAGGCAGATATGCAAAGAATGTCAATACAGCAGGCGAAACACGGTCATCAAGGTCAGCCTGGAGAGCTGGGAGTCCAGAACAGTGGTGCTTTCTCCCATCACCGAGGGCAGGCTCAGCAGAAACCTCTCTGAGCGACGAGTTGCTGTTTCCCACTTGCTAAGAGGAGTCATTAGTTTCAATCCATCCCACTGTTGAAATTCCTCTTAAATTCTCTAACTCCATTACCAAACCCCTTGTTCATTATTCTATTTCAAGTTTTTATTTAAATTCTGGTTAACATATAGAGTAAAATGGGTTTCAAGGGTAGCATTCAGAGACTCATCACTGAGTACTCAGTGCCCATCACCCAGTTAGCCCATTCCCCACCCACCTCCTTCCAGCAACCCTCAGGCAAACCTCTTGTTTCAATCTTGGTGTTTCACTGCTACTCTGATATCACGTTCTTTTTTCCTGCCTTCCTCTTTCCTCTCTATTTCATTAGAACAATATAGCTATGTATCTTTTGCACGTTTACCATGCTTAGTTCTATGCTCCTAACTTCCAAACATAGACCCTCACCCTTCCTAAGATGTGAAACATCTCACTATCAGCTTCAGATCTCTGCCAGGTGGGCCTAACCAGCCTGGCCTCATCTTCACCTACACCTTCAACTTCCACCCTCCTGTCCCACTCCCTCCCCTCAACATCTCAGCCCTCACTCATGCATTCACCTTTCCTCCATACATGCTAAGTCCAGAGGCTTCTTCCATGTTCCCTTTTTAATGTATAATTTCACTTCCCCGTCTAGTGATAAACCTCCTCCTCCATTAATTCCAACCACCTTTCAACCCACCAACACAATTCCAGACATATCTCCCCAAAACCTACATATGCTATACTGTAATTACATTTTTAAATTAATTATATATCTAGATTCTCACCCCTGAAACCTGGCCCTACCCACTCTGTTCCAAAACTAGTAGTCCTCCAGGCAGAGAAACAATGTCTGCCATGCCTAGAATATCCTGGAGTTTATTTAGAAGCATGCAAGACAACATTGACTGAATGCCTTAGTTAAGTACAAAGCACAATTAAAATTAATACGATGTCTTTGATGTCCTAAATAGGCTACCTGCAAATGCCACCAGTATGGAAACTGTCTAATAAAACTATTTCTTACAAATTCATCTGTTTAAAAGAAAAATATTTCCTACCTGCTTGAAAGGCTATCATTAGTTAAACAGTCCTGTATAATGGTTTCATACCTTGGTTATTTTGCTGATGTGCTGATCGTTTATTGCGATCAGTGAAGTTATCAATATTTATAATTCAGGGATCACTATATTTCCTTCAATACTCAATGCAGACAAAACTCATATATGCATAACTGATTCTGTTCATTTCTTTGCCAAAAGAAAACAAAAATCTCAAAGCAACTAAACAAAGGTTTTCAGCCACAAATTGGTAGACATTTCACCATGACAGGTTGTGGCAACTGATCCAGGCCAGAGATGGCAGTGGCCATAAATGGCCAATTCCTAAAGACAAGCACCACGAAGTTCACAGGACAGCGTTGAAAGATCTCCCACTTGGGGGGCCACTTTCCTCTCTGCTGAGTGGCGTGACTCACAGGCACAATGGAGACGGGGCTGCATCAACAGTTTCATGGGCTATGCTCCCTAAACTGTGCTTTTGTGGGAATTTTGTGTTGATCAAAAGCAACAGTCCAAGAACTTAGAAGCCCCAGAATTTAAGTCACCATATCAGGGACACACACACCCACATACAAACATGCACCACCTACAACAACTGAAGGAAGAGAAAAGTGCAAAGACAGTTGCCCCAAATCTGGGAGGTCATTTTAGACTGGCAGTCAACTTAAATCCTGTTGGAATCTTTTCTAGGTGACTGGAACAGTGTACGTACATGAGAGTGTAGTTTTCTTAGGAGGAGGAGGAGGAGGAGAAAAGAAAGGAGGAGGAAGAAGAGGAAGGACAAGGAGAAGAAAAGGAAGAGTTTAAAGCTACAGGATATACTATAAAAAGAAACTAGACATCGAACCCAAAGACCAGAAGCGCTGCTCTGTACAGCAGGTCCTAATCCTTCTGAGGCACTGAATACTTACTTTCTGCTTTTGGAACTCTGGATTAAACAACCCTAGAACACAGAAGTCTGCGCTGGCCACTAAACCATCCAAGTGGCTCCCAAGCTTCTAGAGGCAATGACTGGACTGACTTGCAGTCATAGTCTGCACTGAACCAACTGCTCTCTAAGGGAGGGAGAACCGTGTCTGCCCAGCTGGCATCACCGAACCCCTGGATGGTTGTATAACAGGTGTGTTCCCACCTACACATGGGGAGAGATGGATTTGTTTCTGAGGTGGGAACTTTACTCCATAACGATGAGGAGGGATTGCCTCAAAACCAAATACTGAGCCTGTTTCAAATTCACATCTTGCCCACATCTGAGAAGGTTTAACCAATGACACCATGAAAACTGCTTCCCAGAACTCAACAACCCCTTGACTCTACCTATGAGTTCAGGGATTATGGCGACATTTGCTTTGGGCTGTTGCTCCATTACTCAAGCCAAACCCATGTTGTACTTCACCAAAGGGTAGATGAAATCGTAGAAATGACTGAAACACAAACAAGTAAACTAAAGAGGTGATCCAGAACCCACCATGGTAAAAGGCAGAATGGTGTCTGGGGAATTCACTGTTCCCTTCAGTTGCAACTCTTCCCTTCCCTCATCTTTACCACCAGCAGAAAAAAAAACCATGATTCTCACTACTTCCCAGAAATTCTCAAACCAAGAACTCTGTCCAGGGAGATAATAATATCTTTTGAATGTCCTGGCAGCCCCACTAAAGACAGAAAAACCAACCAATGGGGTCAGGCTTAGGGGAAAGAATGGGGTCCTTCAGGAACTGGAAGGGCACAGAGACTCCGTACTTGAGTTCCGAGGACTGGCGCTCCCAATCAGTCTAACAGGTAGTGCTCCAACAGGTCATTTCTCTATTGGTATTGAAAACTTGGAATAGCTTTTCCAAAAGAAACAGTGTTAATAGGTGGTGGTTTGGTCCCTAGGCTAGGCAAACAGCAGTCTCTATCCGCTAAATAGGCTATTGTGGACTGGTCTGGGAACCTGACCACAACTTAAAATGTTGTTTCTATGGGAAAACACATTCCACGGCAGGCAACCAGAAGGAAACTTGGCTACTCAAACTCATGGTCCCTGCAGCTACAACAAGCTGGCCAGTGAGCTGTGAGACCCGAACACCTTAAACTCAGGCCACACCACAGTCCCGAGAGGGCAGCTGGGATCGGAGCTTGCCCAGCCCCAGGCCCAGGGCCATCCCCCAGCCCTGTCAGGGCCGACAGGGCAGATTCAGTAGGTCAATAAATCAGGGATTTAAAAAACTGTCTATACATCTGAAACTAGTGTAACACTGTGTGTCAACTGTATTCAAATAACAACAACAGCTGGGGAGAAACTGGATATTCCAATCCTTAATACACCTGATTTCTTTAGAGACCAGAAGGTTCCACCGCACCAGCAGCTATAATATGAGATCAGGATCCTGGACTGTTCACAGACCAGGAGTTTCAATGAACCATTTCCAGGAAGACTGGCTTCCAGATGAAGCAAAGAAGCAGGTCAGTTTTGAAGTCTATTTGGTGGTCTCAATCTCATACTCCAGTTACTCAAGCAGTTCAGATCCCCCTGGAATCCAATAATTACCCTCTCTTTTGCAATGTGAGCTCTCTAAAGATAGAAAATTCAGGGGCGCCTGGGTGGCTCAGTGGGTTAAAGCCTCTGCCTTTGGCTCAGGTCACGATCCCAGGGTCCCGGGATTGAGACCCTCATCGGACTCTGCTCGGCAGAGAGCCTGCTTCCCCCTTTCTCTCTGCCTGTCTCTCTGCCTACTTGTGGTCTCTGTCTGTCAAATAAATAAAATCTTAAAAAAAAAAAAGATAGAAAATTCAGATTTATCTTTACAACCCAGCCCCTAGCACAAGACCTGAATCTTAAATGGTAAATGAAGGCTTAGGTTTTATATACACCTCTGATGAAGAGAAAAGTGAGAGAGAATTCTGTCATAGTAGTGAACATTTAATTTGTTGAACAGGTAAATATTCATAAGAAATTAAGTAACAAAATAATGAAAAAGATAATTACTACTAAGAGATCAATATCATTTCATCTGCTTTTTTTAATTTGAAAAACTCAGAATGAAAAGTCAAATACGTAAGAGACCCATAAAGAGAATTCATGGGGTCTAGGAGTGAAATACTTCCGTGTTTCAGATGAATCACTTAGAAACATTTTACAGCTATTAAGGTTTCAGAAACCTTGTGCCTCAAACTTTATTTCATAGGAGTCAAGAGGCAATGGGTCTTTTAAAACATTCATCTACCAAACTTTGTCATTAGAACAGAAGCAACTGTTGCTAAGGAACAAAGAAATAGAAAATAAATCATTGATAGAATTTAAGTTTCTAAAAAGTCAGAAGAAGTCAGCTCAAAGCATGCAGTCATAGATATTATTTCATTGAAATTAACAATTCACCATATTAGGGACAAAGAACTTGACAAGTTTTTTTTAACTTGGCAATTGAGGCAAAGTTGTAAGCATTTATCTCTAAGCATTTAGATCTCTGGAAAATTTTTAACAAGAATAGGTTAATTTAAATTTGAGGAAATTTTATGAAATTGGGAATTTATCTAGTCCATATGAAGATACACTATAGACTAAAAATAATAATTAGCAATTTTCAGAGAACTTTATAATTTACAAAGTGATCATGTGACTCTTCTTCCAAGTCCTATCAAGAAAATATATTGCTATGCCCATTTTCAGATGAGGAAACTGAAATTCAGAGAGGTGAAGTAATTGCTCAAAGGTCACATAAAGGAAACATGTTATAAATCACTAATTAAAAACAAAAAAGAATTTATTAATAAAACATTCCAAGGTCAGTACTAGAGATTTTTAGATTAGAAAGATGTTTCCATAAATACACCAGCAAGAATGTGTTCATTTATATAAACTAGTTTATGGTTAATTTTTTGTATTTTGGTTTTCTTTTCTTGGGTCTACAGAAACAAATATTTTAAGACAGATTTTCCAAAGCATATTGGAAAAAGAAAGCAATGGTAAAAGGAACACATTTCAGAAACACTCACTCCTATAGACTTTTGTGCGGTGAGTATTCTATCCCATTCCCTCTAGTGAAAATATGAGTCAGCTGTTAATATGTTCAGTGTTTTGTGGGTGGGGGAGGGAAAAGCAAGGTAGAGATTCAAAATGTGGACAATTCAAAACCTACTCAAAGCTGTCACTGGAATACATTTTACATATGTAATTGAATATGGGTGTGACTTGTCTTTTTAAAAGTCAGTTCAAGGAGAACCTTCAGACCATGTAGGCATTCTGTTCTGGCTCAGGAAGACAATGAGTGGCACAAAGACCAGGGTGACCCAGATGATGTTCTAAAAAACCCTCCAGTTTCAGGTCTCTATGACAATTCAGAGGCTGTCGACATGTTGTCCATTACATGGAGAAGGTAGCACATTTCAACTGAGAAGCCAGCACATCTCTTCCCTGAAATCCAACCCAAAAGATGTCTCTTTCAGCCTGAGTGATGCCAGCACTGTCCTATCCAAACTTTTTAAGTTCTGGGAAAGGTGTGACAGTATTCGGGTTGCAAGCTATAATTAAGTAGTGGGAGCTCAATCCCAGGACAAAACTTCAACCTCTAAGAAAGGAAATGATGAGTCCTTATCTTTTAGAGGTATGTATTGAGATGCTCACAACAAATTTAATAGTTTTTCATGGTTTACTTAAAAATAATGTGTGGTGGGGGAAAGAAGTGGATAAAATAAGACTAACCATTAACTGGCAAGGGTTAAACCTGGAGCTTCACGGCATTATTCTCCCTAGTTTTGTCTATATTTGAAATTCCCCATATTAAAAAGTTAAAACAACGACTTTGCAGGAGCAGGCAGTCTAGTTATAACCCCCCTCTCCTGTAATGCCACCATGACAACACACATAGGTTTATTTTTTCATTGAGGTGAAGAGCCACTTTTATCTGTTATGCAACTCAACATTTTTGAGTGGGATGGGGATCCCCATTTGGAAATAATAACAGTCAACCCCAAGATGTTTATCATCTAAAACAAGGAGCAAGAACTAATTGAAACGTTTCTCTGCAGCTACTAAAGAAAGTTAACGTTCATTAGACAAGGAATCCAAGAAAAAAAAGACTTAACCACACTTGCGCGAATAACTTAGCATGTTAGCCCAGGGGATGGGATTCCTTGGGCATTACAACTGCTTTTTGATATGCATGATTCGTTTTCATAAGCATACCTTGTCTTTCCTTATGACTAACATAAACCCATCAGTTAACAAAAGATGAGATTGAGGGAAAAGGGAATAATTTGTATCCAATCCATCAAAGCGCTGAATGTTGGCTTTTCTGTTCACAAATGGAAGAATTCTTATACTCATGGGAAATATGAAACAGAAGGAGAAAATCATTTAGCAAAGAATCCTGGTATGTTTTCTGACTCCTCAAAATGTGAGGATGTGTGTTAAACATCCTATTTTTAAGGAGGGGATCCAAATGCAAATGAACAAAGAGTCAGTCCAAGGTCAAATTAGACTTTTGCCTAGGGATGCCTGGGTGGCTCAGCTGGTTAAGCGTCTGCCTTCAGACCAGGTCATGATCTCAGGGTCCTAGGATCTGGGAAGGGAGTCTGCTTCTCCCTCTCCCTCTGCCCCTCCCCTCTGCCCCTCTCCTCTTCTTGTGTTCTCTCTCAAATAAATAACCTTTTCAAAAAACCTCAAAAATAAGAAAAATAACCGTATTTTAGAGTCTGTCATTTAGAATTGTCAGATACTCAAAAATGTCTACACAGAGTCAGAACTGCTGACCAAAAAAAAAAAGGAACAAATGGCTTGTATGTTCTTGTAAGATTCCTAAAAGGTTTTCAAAAGTTTCAAGTTTAAAAAGAAAAAAATTTATTTCATTATTTGGGGTTTCTTTCTTTCCTGAGAAGTTAACAGAGCAGAGAAACTACCTGGTTGTTTGTTTGTTTTTATATTTTTGGGTTTTTTATAAACTTTGATTGTATTGGTGACAGTGTGACTTACCCCAGAGAGATGAGAGATATTAGGTAACTGGAACACTTGTAATGACAAACAGAAAAATAACTACTATCCATATAACCATTCCTTATTTAAGGCAGTCTTATTTTTATAGCCTGTGAATGAACATGAAGCAACCACAACTTCCTAGGTTTATTGCCAATCAGTTAACAAGAGGTTGTTAGATAGGGTGCAGGGTATAGGAACTCTACCTAAGCACTGCCTAAATTAAGATAATGTATGTTTTTGTTCCACTTTCCCAGATGTTCAATAGCTGAATATCTCTTAAAAGTCAACTTTCATTAGAATTGAAATAGGAATCATTCAATAAAAATTAAAAAATAAGATTTTCAGTTTCTCAAGAGAAATTGGGCACAGAAGAAAAACAACGACAAATAAAAATCCTTTGTACTGAGTGAGCATTACATTGCTGCAGGGCATGAAGCCAAAGGAAGGGAATGCTCAGTTGGAGAGCAAAGGCTCTTCTCAGAGGTGGCCAATCTCAGTCAGCCTAGCCTCAAATCACGTAAGATGGCCTGCCCACAAAGCGCCCAAAGGGAACAGTAATAACAGAGTGCGTTGAAGGAGTTCTGGGTCTATGGAAAGGGAGCTTTCCATAGTTTGGGTGCAGATACTGTATTCAACCATCTAACACCCCTCTACTTCTTAAAACCCATTCCACATGACTCAGGCCTGGCCACACAAGTGCCCCATTTCTTTGGCCACAGTGATGGACACAGTGACAGGAGTGGCACCAAAAGAAGGGATCAGCAGGAAAGAGAAAAGTCCTGTTCCCAGAGCTACCAGTAAAAAAATACAAACTTCTCTGGAGGAGTCGATGGGGGTGTATGGATAAGGAATTGCACTCAGTAAGTTTATTTCCCAGTAAAGGTAACACAATTTAAAGGAAGGGGAAATTTAAAAATGAAAGCCTTATCAGCACATTGTCTTTAAGTATAACCAGATCTCCACAAAGGGAGTTTCCATTAAAATGATCATTTTTAAATGTTTGCAGTTCAAGTTTGTTCCCTCTGTTTCTGAAAATAATCAATGAGGAGGTTGAGACCTCGGTCTCCAGATACTAATGGTTATCTAACTTTTGGCCACAAATATCCAGCCTCTTTGTATGACCCCACCCCCTCTTTACCTTTATCCCTAAGAGAATTCGAATCATCCTCATCACCTTAGCTAAATCATCAGGCACTATACTAGGAACTTGAAATGCATTATCCCCTTGAATCTTAGAACCACCCAGAAAGGTGAGTATTATAATCTCATTTTATAAGTGGAGAAACTGACAGTCAAACAGGTCAAACCACTTGTCTGAGGTTCCTTCCAAGTAGGTGGGGGAGGCAGGATTTGCCTCCAGGCATGTCTGTGTCCACACTTCCAAGTCTCCCCAAAAACATGGCAGATGGTTATTAGTGTTCATTGAAAATGACTCCTCGGTCCTTTAAAATATAGTCTCACAAGCAATACCGCTGTACCCAGCTACCCACAGCCAGGCTTGAATAGGAAACCATGTGAGGTCATTATAATGTATACCACAGCCACTCACTCTGGGTTTTTACGGCTGAACTGCCAAATCACTCCTAGCCAACTCTTCAGGAAATGTTCAGACACTTTCTCAGATTCCAGCTAAAACATCAGCTATGTGGCCCTGGGGAGTACAGAGCTCACAGGGTGGTAATGGGATATAAAATTTGCAAACTTGAGGTCAGTGGCCTAACCTCTGGGGTGTGAAGCAGCAGCAGAACCATGAAAGATTAAAAACTATTTGTCAGCTTGAACGCTGCGTATCAAGTCCCTCCTTCTAAAGCACGTGTCCACACCACCTTGGACATTAACCCCATCCATAAAAGGACAGAAAGATACTCCACATGTAGTTCTGCCTAGAACCATTGGAAAGAATATAATCATATCAACAGACATGAGGTGGGGTGTTCATTCTGGGTGCTAAACATCAGGTTCAATTAAAACACAGTGCTCAATAAATAGTTGTCATTTAGATTAGGCAGATGTTCTGCAAAATTATTGAGGTAGATGATACAGAAGAAAAGACAAAAATTTAAGATTTTTTTCTTCATTGGCATGATGCTTACATGGAATCTAAATGTATGAATTAGTAGTCTGGATAACTGAGTCAGGAAATTACAAGAGTCTGAGCTTCCACACGAAGAATTGCCATAGCTCATCCCTGAACATATGACACTCTAATTTCCAATTACAAGATTACAAGTATGAGTGCAGCAACGATGATGGTGGTGGTGGGTGTTACTCTTCAGACTCCCAGAGAAGATTCCCCCTTCTCATTCTCCCACCCCCTCCCTGCTACTCTAACTGGCAACTCCCCCCCTTGGAAAGCCCCATCCAATTCAACTACACCTAATATGGAAGCTTCCACCGACATCAAGGTAGCACTGAAGAGCTAGTGCCCAGCTTCCCATCGGGGTTGACCACTGAGCGAACGATGGCACCACATAAGGCCAAATAAACAAGGACAAGACAAATGTCCACACCTCCACACACATAAGGAGGTTTGCTTATTTGAAGCACAAGTGAGGACTGAGAGATACCAGTCACCCTTTCTAAGAAACAAAGACAAAGAAGAGGTGTAATCTTGTGCCCAAGAAAACAACCTTACTTAAATTGTCTTTTGTCACTTTGTGTGGCTCACCTTCTACACAGTGGAAGAAAACAGGTACCTTGAGCACTTTTTAATGAATTTTCTCTGGACCTTGGTTTTAGCATCTGTAAGTTTCTGAAGTCTCTCCCACTATAATGCTAATTTATAATACTTTTGTAAAGACAGATCATCTGACTATAAAGGAAGATCTGAGTCATGATTACATATGCCAAAAAATTTTTTTCAAGTAAGAGGAGACTTTAAAAGTCATTCATCAAAGGCACCAACCTATTAGGGTCTGATTATACAACATTATAAATTAGTGGGAAGAGGGAGATGCACCAAACTTTACATGGCACCATATACACAGGTTCATCACACATGATGGATTCACCTCCTTTTTCCAATGTATCCCTCTAAATGTTTTTGTAGGAATCTTTTCTGATATCCAAGTGTCTTTCTTTCATGCTCTGACTCCTCCAAAAGCTTTCAGTACCCTTAAGAGGCTAGTCAAGGCCACAGGTCACCTGAGGGGATAGACATTTGTATCTGTCAGAACCTTGCACCTGTTCTGTCTAGCCCACATCCCTGGCTGATAAGACTCTCCACCCTGGAACTTTCTCCTAATTCTCACCTCCTACTTCCTTTTTCTCCTATCCTCTCCTAACAAAATCCTTACCTCCACTCTTCATTTCCAACATCCTGAGACTACCAAGTAAAAATCTAACATTTTACTTAGAATTAATTTTTCTCAATGTCTTAACTCTTATTTGGTATTCCTGTTACCCCTATTTTATTTATAGCTCAGCTTCTGAAGTTGCTTACAAAAAGAAGAAAAGGAAAATGAGATGGTGATGATGATGATGAAAAAGATGAAGGAGGAGGAGAAAATGGTGATGAGAAAGAATGACAGATGCTGGCAAGGATGTGGAGAAAGGGGAACCCTCCTACACTGTTGGTGGGAATGCAAGCTGGTGCAACCACTCTGGAAAACAGCATGGAGGTTCCTCAAAATGTTGAAATAAAACTACCCTATGACCCATTAATTGCACTACTGGGTATTTACCCTAAAGATACAAACGTAGTGATCCGAAGGGGCACGTGCACCCGAATGTTTATAGCAGCAATGTCCACAATAGCCAAACTATGGAAAGAACCTAGATGTCCATCAACAGATGAATGGATCAAGAAGATGTGGTATATATACACAATGGAATACTATGCAGCCATCAAAAGAAATGAAATCTTGCCATTTGTGACGACATGGATGGAACTAGAGGGTATCATGCTTAGCAAAATAAGTCAAGCAGAGAAAGACAACTATCATATGATCTCCCTGATATGAGGAAGTGCAACATGCAACATGGGGGGTTAAGGGGGTAGGAGAAGAATAAATGAAACAAGATGGGATTGGGAGGGAGACAAACCATAAGTGACTCTTAATCTGACAAAACAAACTAAGGGTTGCTGGGGAGAGGGGGGTTGGGAGAAGGGGGGTGGGGTTATGGACATTGGGGAGGGTATGTGCTATGGTGAGTGCTGTGAAGTGAGTAAACCTGGCGATTCACATATCTGTATCCCTGGGGATAAAAATATATGTTTATTAAAAAAAAAAAAGAAGAAGAAAGAAAGAAAGAAGAAAAAGAAGAAGAGGAAGGAGGAAAAGAAGAAACAGAAAAACAAAACAAAACAAAACCCTGGCCCTGGAATACATTCCTGTGATTAATGGAGATATTCCTATGCTTCAGTTCAAAACCATGAACTTAACAGTAGACATAATGTGCCCATAGGGTCCCCATAAATCCTGTCTCCCAACACCAACATCATAAAATGGTTGTTCTATATTTGGACTTAGATGTGTTTGGATACTTATATATGAATGTAAGTATGACTGATGGTCTAGGAATTCACAACCCTTCAAAACACTGAACCAAATCACTTGTCTAATGGAGCAGCTCTCCTAACTCAGAACCTGATTGCTGTCTGGAATGCATCTCTGGCCAGGAATGGCGGACATAGGGAATTTTCCTCCCTCCCTTCTACTCTGAAGGGCTGAATAAATAGACCTAGCAATAATTTCAACAACAACAACAAAAAAAAAGGCCACTTGAGAAAGTGGTAAAGTCATAAGAACTTAAAAGTAGGATTTGTTATAATAGAGGATTAACTCCACAATCCAACTTTGACTGTATTCCTAATCCAGTTTTATCCTATTAACAATGTGGCTACTCCATTTATGGCAGAAATAACAGAGCTCAGTTCACTACAATACTGTCTATTGGCAATTGCATATCTTTTTTTTTTAAGATTTTATTTATTTATTTATTTGACAGATAAAGATCACAAGTAGGCAGAGAGGCAGACAGAGAGAGAGAGGAGGAAGCAGGCTCTCTGCTGGGCAGAGAGCCCAACGTGTGGCTTGATCCCAGGACCCTGAGATCATGTCCTGAGCCGAAGGCAGAGGCTTAACCCACTGAGTCACCCAGGTGCCTCTGCATATCTATTTTTAATGATCAGTTATAAACCCTGATTCCCCCAAAATGTTTTGGAGGCAAATTACACCAACAGATATATAAATATGGGGTTATTAATAGAAGTTGAAAGCAAAATCCCATCAGAAGGAAGGCAAAACACACCAAATATTTAAATAATATATTAATAATATATTATACTGTTTATTAATTTTATATTAATATATTAAATAATATAATATATTATTAAATAATAATAATAAATTAAAATGATTATGCATGAAACTGGTCCCTATCTTAGAAACTAAAGGAAAAACGGGGGGGGGGATGTTAAGTGCTTTATAATTCTTATATTTGAAAAAAACAGAATTTGCCAGTTTGTTAGGGACTATAATCTTATTCATGCGGTTTGTGAGTTCTTTAAATGCAGAACTGTGCAAAAGTTAAGAACAATGTTCTTAACATTAATCTAACAGATTGTGAAGACACATTGGTCATGTCACATTTTTCATTCTGAAATTACAGTGGCAAAATATAATGCAGTATCTTCAATGCAAAAGTCAGTCAATCCCACTAGATTGAGGTAGGATTAAAACATCTGATTATCCTTCTCAAAAAACTATTATTCCCTTACTGTGGTAGCTAGTCTCCAAAGATGTCCCCCCAAAATGCCTCCCCTCCCTGCAGACACACACTGCTCCACACATCAAGAGGCAGGCTAGATCAGTCCATGCCCTTGAATCTGGACAGCCTGTGACTTGCATGGAATTCCAGGTCATACCCCTCCAGGCTCTGTTTAAAGAAAGTCTGGTAGCTTCCACATTTGTGCTCTTGGGATCCTGAGGTATACGATAAAAAGCGTGGTTACCCTGCTGGAGAGCCCCTATGGGGAGGCCGCATGGAAAGGAAGACAATCTGAGACCATATGGAGAATTGAGGAACCCAGCCAACACTGATAACACATGAGCCCATCTGAGCCCTTTCAGCTAGCCCTCAGCCATTCCTGTCAGTTCTGTAGGCAACACTGGGGTTAAAGCATGTGACCAGGGATCAAGAGGTTATTGTTCAAAATCCTGCTCCAATGGACACTTGCTCTGAGCAAGGCCTGGTCGCTGTACCTGGGGCTCAGTTTCTCCATTCTTAAAAAACACCCTCAGTGGCTCTATTTCCAAGAAAAGGCCCAGGCAGGAGACTGCATAGGAGAGCTTTAAAACCTGGAACGTGCCCAGCACAGCCTGACAAGTGGCTCTTTGCTCCCTCTATTCCCCTCCTCCGTCCATCCATTTAGATTAACCACACCAAAGTAAACAGTGCTGCGGGCGCCAGTCCATGGAACCAGAAATACACGTGGAGAAGTCATCTTGCCCACTCCAGCCCCATCCGACATTGTGGGAAGCAGAGACAAGATTCCCCACTGTGCCCTGTCCAAATTCCTGGCCTGCAGAATCATAAGAAATAATAAAATTGTTGTTGTTTTAAGCCACTAAGTTTGGGGTAATTCGTTACGTAGCAATAAGAAAATCAAAACACTCACAAATGAAAATAGCTTTTTTCCTGGTAGTAGAGGGACTAGGAATGGTTCATTTCTCTTTAGTTTCTCATTCTCATGGTGCTGTAATGTTTTTAGGTATAATATGGATTAAGGTACATAGAGGTGGGGCATCCTACATATGCCTCCCCTTTACCTTTCCTCTTGACCAACCAAGTGCTCATGTTACTTCTGGAACACCACTTGGTCTTCCTCTTCACCCCCCTCCACCATTCAGGCCACCATCCACTCTCACCATGACTCCTCTATTAGCCTCCCAACCTCCCTGCCTTTGGCCTTCTTACTCTCTAAACCACACACCTTTCACCAGAGCTGCAAAGGCCTGGTATGTTCCTATCCTAGAATCCTTTTCTAGCTCCTCATCCTCACCTTTCACAACATTCAGATATTGATTGATGTTTTGTGTCCTTCAATCCCTCTTCCACCTCTGACAGTGTCACGGTCTATGGACAGGCACACAGAGTTGCATACTGCACAACTCCAGGGGGCACTATATTCCTAGGCTACATTATAAACTGTTCCCCATCAAGTTGTGCAGAGCAAACCTTGCCCAACTGTACTCACTGTCCCTTAACGCCTTCACACTTTTCACTATACCAGATTTTTCCTTATTTCTCTCTTCTATTTTCTCCAAGCTCAAATTTATATCTTACCTCACCCAAGCAAAATTGGTCAGATAATCAAAAATTGTCTATTGAACACTTACCATGTGTCCAGTTTCTCAGTCTCCCTAGTGATAAATAAAACATGAACTCTGTCTTCAGAAAGTTCTCAGACCTAGTCGATGGTCACTTATTATCACAGAGACCAGAGGTAGGCAAACTTTTTCTTTAAAGGGCCAAGTAGCAAATAATTTAGCTTCTCCAGCCATACTTTGTCTCCACTACTCCACCCTGCCACAGCAGTATGAAAGCAGAAATAGATAATACATAAGCCAATGGGCATGGCTTTGTTTCGGTAAAATCTCATTTATAAGAACAGGCAGCTTGGTCCACAGTTGGCCAACCCTGATGGACTCTCACTGTGAAGGCTTTTCTGAAGAATCCTGTTCCCACAGGGAGGCTTCCCTTGTCATGTGACTGCATTTGCCTTCACTAGATCTTAAGTCTTTCCCACAGCAGTGATGGGAGAAGATTCTGGGGAAATGAAGATACCAGTACGGTATGGGAGAAAGAAAGAAACTTCCCAGGTATAAGATTTATTATAATTGGGAAGCAGCAAGATAGATTGGTTAAGAACACAGACTATGAGACCAGATCTCCCAATGCTTTCTAGTGTAGGTCCCTGGAGGAATTACTGAAACCCTGCCTCCCTCAGTTTCCTCACGCATTAAATGGGCAAGTAGGTATAAACTTCCTCATACAGAAGTTACACATTCAATGAATTAATGTAAGAAAATTGTACTACTGAGTGATATATCAGAGCTTGCTAATCTTCACCATTATTATTGCAATTTAATATAAAAGTTACATTATATTAATGGCTCTGAGCTTATAGGTAGGTGGCTAAGGTAAAAAAAATGAAACAGGAAGGATTAAATAACTTGTCATGTTGGTAAAAACTTAACACATGTACTGTTTCCCCTAAAAAGAGAAACATCTCTTGGAGCCCTAGTCTGTAAGTTTTCACACAGGACATGAGAACAAGAGATTCTGAATGGCATCATGAGGAACATATCCCGCTCAGAGACCTACACGGGCAATGCAGAAGGAGGGTACCCGTGATGGTTACCTGCCAGCCTCAGTGGAAGTTCAGGGTCTAACACTAAAATACATGTGCCATTCAAAAACCCCACCAACTCCGACATCCTATAATTCCTTCTGTGTTTTATTAGCATCTTTGTAAAAATGTTAGGGAAAGTTTCTTGTTTGACAAATATTAGTATATCACTAGCCATACTTGGGAGGTGTCAACTAACAAAAAGGAATATTAGGAACTTTAAGTAGAACTTTACCAAAGTCTTTGTCCTGCATTTCTGACCAGTGGAATGAAAAACCATAACTAAAATTAATAGAGAAAGACATTTTAATATTAAGAATTTGTCCTCAAAACTTAACCTTTGTGCACCTCAGTTCTTACCGCTGTAAAAACTGATAAAAAACCCAGCCCATAGAGATGTTATGAGCATCAGATGAGTTATCATATGTAAAACTCCGAGAGCAGTACAGGGGCATAAATGTCATCTAGAAGTTGCTACCGCGGCTACAATTATTGCTGTCATTTGTTCTTACTTAATCCTACACCCCATGCCGTCTGCTACCTTTCCATCAAATCCCAGTTCCCATGATGCATCAGATTCTCCCACCAAATGTGAAGCCTCCCCTCCAGGCTACAGGCTAGATGTCTCTGGCATCCCACAGAGCTAAATTCAGGCTGGCATTCAATCAAGGCTTCCTGAATTAATGAACTCTTTGAAATCCCATCTAATGATCAGTCAGTGTTAAAATGTTTTTGATTGGATTCTTTCTTGCCTTTGATGATTTTGTAATCTAATGGGAAAAATCAAACTTAACAAGGCCTGCCATATAGTTCAGGCCTGATATATTAATTGATTTCAGCTTTCTTAAAAAAATTTCATGGAAAAAAATTCTAAGTTGCTTGAATAGGGCCATTTGGTGGGTTAGTTTCTAGAAGCTAAGAAATTGTTAATATAGCTTCTTTTTATCTTGAGAAAATATTTAAAATCTTATTTTCACATTATAAACAAAGGCTAGACTTCATAAATTCATTGTTTGGTTTGTTGAAAGAAAAGGCAAACACATTCTCTGTAAATATCCTAACATCTTGTTCAGTATTTTGCTTGATAAGCATCATTGGCATAATACTCTAATCTTTTTAATCATCAGCTACACAAGACAACAAGGGGATGTTTCAATGTTCTTTAAAATTCCTAATAAGCTTGGAGGGATATCTGTGCTTCCATTTCTATCACCTTCAACCTCGTCTCACCATAGGCCGATGTTTTAAATTAATTTGTGATACCAACAACTTACACATTTTGGAAAACAATCTCTAATCTCTAATCTCTAATGCTAAAAAGTCAGTCATATAAATAAATATTTTGTCTGCATCTTCTCATTTAAAAAGTGCAATTGCTAAAAACTTCTATTTAACAATATCTTGGGGGGAGCAGGGGGCAGAGGGGGGAGCCTGGGTAGCTCGGGCAGTAAAGTGTCTGCCTTTGGCTCAGGTCATGATCTTGGGGTCCTGAGGTCCAGCTCTGCCTTAGGCTCCCTGCTCAACTAGGACTGTGCTTCTCCCTCTCCCTCTGCCCCCTTTCCCACTCACTCAAACATGATCGTGGGCTTTCTCTCTCTCTAATAAATTAAAAAAGAACTTTTTTTAAAAAGACTATCTTTTTTTTTAATGACATTGTAATATTTTAGCCTAATCTTTTCACTAAATACAAAAACAAACCATACCACTGCAGGAGTCCTTTCCCTATATTTAATTATTAACCTACCTGACTTCGGATGAAGTCTTTTAAGTCCTCTTTGTAAAATAAATGGACTTCATAAACTCTACAGAACTTTTTCTGCATTCCCTGTTAGAGTTCTTTATTTTAATAACAGACTTCTGTGTAATTAATCCCTTGGAGTTTGCCATCACATAATCTACCCAATGTACAAACGGTTCCATGTGTATTTTTCTGGTAACAAGACCTCTGGAAAAAATAAACAAATAAACAAAGACCAAAAAGAAAATCATACACAAAGCCACAAATTGTGTGACATATACCCCATCTCTCATACACTTATAAACCAAGCAACAAGGATAGAGAGTCTCAGTCTACCTTATCAGGGATTTGAGGAAAAGGGGTTTCACTCTGAAGAATTTTTTCCCTGTGACAGGAAACTGTAATACTTCCTTATTTGAGGGCTAAGACAATAAGGCAATTTCAAATAAATGGTTCCTAACTACTGCTATTCAAGTAAAGCTGTGTATTTTTTTAATTGAATTATCTCCCACACTTTTTGCCTGATCACAGAAGTTAAGAATTCAGCTGAGAAAAACTCCTGTGAACTGAAATTTGAACAATAAAACTAGGATTTTATTATTTCTCATAAAGTCATTTCACATATGTTAAGCAGTGTCTGGTCAAAGGAAAACTACTATACATTTATTATTTGAAAAAATTTTTGAGACTTGCAAAATTCTCATTTCAAAATAGAAAAAAAAATGCAATTTTTGCAGAGTGAATGGGGACCACACTCATTCCATAAAAGAAGGATTTCCTGTAAAAACAGAAATTGGCAATTTAGTCTAAGAAAACACAGTGAAAGCTGGGAAGGAACTTGAGGATGCTTAAATTTCCACTGTGCAACAACTTCTGTTGCCCAGTGGGAAGGAAAAAACAACAACAACAAAAAGCCACCTGCAACATGATGAGAGAAGAAGACAAGCTACGACTATATTCCCAGAGAAGGAAAAATGAAGCAGGTCCCTAGTCTGTGAACCAGGGGTGCTGATGGGAAAGGAATATATGTCCCAAGAAGAATACCAAGGCAAACTCTGCAGTCACCTGTCATATAAGAGAAAGACAAAAAGGCAGTATTTGTGGAAGAGATGAGAACAGTGTATGGCGGACACTGGTGATTTTAGAGCACCTTTTAACTAGAGGAAATATTAGTGAGGTGCTGATAGTTGCTGCCACCAACTGGGCATCAGGCAGACTTGGGGTTACAAATCACTTTCACTTCATAAACTGTGTATTTCCATCAAAATGGTAAACAGGTTTTACTGTCGTCAAAGAGGTTAGCTTTGAAGTTGGTAATATCTTAACTAGCAAATAGAAATTTTAAGCAATAACTGGAAAAACTTTACACAAAACTGCTTTTCCTGATGATTTATACAGCAGAGCATGGTTAAAACACTTCTTCATGTGAGACTATAATAACAATAAGCAGAGAGAATGCCTTTTAAATGCTGTTCAAATCCAAAATCAGAATTGGTACTTGGTTTAAAATCTATGGGAAAACCTTTTATGCAGAGATTCTACTTTTATTAATTTGTGCCACACATAAATTTGCACATCTATAAAAATAGGTGTGCAGAATTGGGGAAGAGGGAAAAAAATAATATAATCAAGAGAGCCATCTTAGGGAACAATTTTAGCCACGCTATGGGATTCTGTACACCAAGAGGATGCACAAGGTACATCCATTTGAATTAACAGATGGATGCACAAAAGGTATACAGAAGTGAGCAAGGTTTAGAACAGTATGTGCAATATATTGTATGTAATTAAATAGTCACATGCTATACATATACATATAGATGTGTATGTATATATTATGTATATATATTTGTATACGAATACAGATGCCTACAATAGGTCTACAAAAATATACATGAAAATGGCGTCTGAGAGGTAAGAGGGACATTTTTTTAATTGAATATCCTTTTAAATATTATTTTTTTCTTCTCCAAATACACACACACACACACACACACACATATATATGTCCTTATAGATAACATGAGAATTCTAAAAATAAAAACCTTTATATTAGGAAGATACATTCTTCTATTAGTATATGATATATTATACTGTAAATGTTAATTATAATTATTTTTTAATCTTTATATATGTAAATTCTTATAGATAATGTGAGAACGAGGCATACTCATAATTACTATCTACTAATAACACCTTTTTAGGACGGCTTTGTGAATCATTTGCAATAGCATAACATCTATGTCAGTGACCAAAAACTGCAAGGCACACAGAGAGGTATTTCCCTATAATCATAAAAGAGTAAAACCCAAGAGAAAGAACTGCTGGTGTGAGTAAAACTAGGGACATTCTGTTAAACGACAAAGTAAAGCTTAGTTTCTGTTTTCACACTGAGTTGGTGCCTCCGGAAGAAACAGCACTGGTTGGTGACAGCACATAGAGATGAGACAAATGTCTGGAGGGGCCTAACATCTCTCTGCAGATTTTCATCCCCAATATTAAGCCCCACCTCCTCTCTTTCTACAGTAGCAATGCCATCAAACTTAGCTTTTAAGATAATATATATAGCAGAAATATATACATTTTAAGGAAGAATGCTAGACTAACTCAGGTCCTTTGAAGAACATATGAAAATCAGAGTTTCAGTTCATATGTTGAACTTGCTTGCATGGGCCCTACACACAGCAATGAATGTCTGCTGCCTGATCAGAATCAGGCTTAACATAATAAGGAAATTTCCTTTCCAGCACTGTTGGAGTCCTGAACTTATTTTCCACAAAGGCCAAAATGGAACTAAATTAATCATAACTATTTCCTGGGGCCAGAAAATCATGCATATTTTACCACGGCCCAACCGCGTGGCCCTGACCATCACCTTGTCCCTCTATGGTCTAGACCAAGATTCAAAAACAGGTTCATTCAGTTTACTGCACTTTTTCTTCCTGTGCCTGGGCCATTCAAACATAAATTTTACTCCCTATATAGTTAAAACAGCCCATCACAAAAGGAATAAAGGAAATGTTCAGCCACAGAATCAGATAGGACATCATCGACTGGTGATTCAGGATCATATGATCAAGCTACAGAACTTCTCAAAAAGGAGCAACAAGGAGAATGAAAAGAACTTAATAAAAACCTCTGTGCTTGCATACTGTCTGGGCTCATTTAACAGACTCCTCCAAGGACATAAAATGGATCATTTACAGTTAGGCCTTCTGCTTCTATGGAGGCTTAAATTTAAACAATCTCACAAAAACAAATTTTTCTTTCCTTCTGAACAATTTTAAGGAAAATGTTTGCCCACCCTTCTTCAATTCAGAGAACTGACAGTCCTTATACAGTCAACCTGCCTAATTTAAATATTTCCTGCTGAAACATTTCCTGAAATAGCGACTAGGAAGCCAGTGAAATGCTCAATTGCATGTACATAACATATAAACCACTGGTTAAAAACATCCCTCTAAGGCCAGCCACAGAAGCATCAGTGCCCCCAATGAAATAAAGAGCCCCCTTACAACCCAAAAGATCACAAGTTCTCGAAAAATTTGCCCTGCTCTGCCTCCAGGGTAGACATGGAAAAGACAGTATCGGGGCGCCTGGGTGGCTCAGTGGGTTAAAGCCTCTGCCTTCGGCTCAGGTCATGATCCCAGAGTCATGGGATCGAGCCCCGCATCGGGCTCTCTGCTCAGCAGGGAGCCTGCTTCCCTCTCTCTCTCTGCCTGCCTCTCTGCCTACTTGTGATCTCTGTCTCTCAAATAAATAAATAAAATCTTAAAAAAAAAAAAAAAAAGACAGTATCAACCAGAAAATCCAGTCCCTCATTTTAGTAAGCATAACTCACAGGAGAGCCAACCCTTGAATGTGTCTTCCCTGACTCTGTCATTAGAATTCCTTTCTTTCCTTGCTCCCTTACCAATAGAGCATCTGCAAAGGTGCCCACAAGGCAAGCACTTTCCCCTACACACAACCGGAATTGGTAGGAAGGGAAAGGAACGGGCTTCTCTGTGTCTTTCAGTCGCAGCTCCTCCCCTTCTTCCTCAAAGAACGCTTCTCGCCTCCAAAAATCGACCTCGACAATGGCCCAAGAGTCCTTTTAACCATGGCATCCCCTCTAACGCAGAAATCTTTAAAGAGCGGAAGCCAAGTGGTTTAGCCTCGAATGGGACGAGAGCTGGACACCCCCTGCACTTCTAAGGTGCCCCCTGGAGATCTTGTCAAGGATCATTCTGGTGTGGAGAATCAACCCTGTCAGTTCCCTCGGGATCTTGATACTAGGGAAAAGAGGGAAGTGAGACCCACACCAAAGGAACTGGCCGGTTCGGTTACCCTTTAAGCGCGTCGTGTCCTCCGCCGCCTCTTCTCTTGGCCCGGCTAGCTCTGGTTTCCTTCACGTTCCCAGCCTCCAAATTGGCGTCCGCCCCATGGCTCGTGTAGGACGCTAAGAGCACGGTAAATCCCAGGACGACCTCCAGCAGCCCTCCTCGCCGCATGATGCCCAGCGGCCGCCGGCTCCCGCCGCCCCTCGCTGTGCCCCGGGCTGGATCCGCGGCCGCCGCTGCGCCCTGGAGCGCGCCGCGCCGCTGGAGTCCCGATCTCCCGCCGCCCGTCCCCCGGGCCGGGCTCCTCCCGCCTTCTCCAGGCGCTGCTCCCACTTCAGGCGGCCCCTGCCAGCTGCAACAGACAAATCGCCGAGGCAGGGGAGACGTTCAGGGCATCGGGATGCTGAAGCTTGGGGTCCCCATTCCCGAGCCCAGCCCGAGCGCCGCCTGAGCGTGGCGCAGTTACTTTGGGTAAGTGAAGACCGTTTGGTCCACGGCTGGCAGAAAAGCCCAGGCCCCCGCCTGCCGCAGTTCCAGCCAACCTCTCGGCCTCCCAGACACTGCCTGAAAAGCGCGCCGCAGAGTACCCATGTCCCGAGCAGTTCTAAACCCCAGGGCCAGTTCGCTGAGTTTGTTTTTGTTTTTGTTTTTTAATGGCACAAAACGCGCGCAATGCGCGCTTGAACGCCCCAGCTTCCCTGACGGTCCTTTCCGCGAAGCCGCGGCGCTGTAAGCCCGCTGTGCCGTCCCCGGCCGGCTCCGGGCGCTGCCACCGCCCCCCGAGCATCTGACCCGGAGCCCGGCACCGGGAGCCCCGGGCCAGGAAGCTGTCAGGCAGGGGAGGGCCAGGGCCAGCGCCAGCTGTGGACGTTCCGGGACAGCCCCTCACCCAGTCCCTGTCCCTGCCCTGCGCGCGGCGCAAACGCAAAAGCCTCCGTGGCTGCAGCTCCAGCCCCGGTGGCTGCCCGACCCCTGAGGGGACCCTGGCTACACCCACTGGAAAAGCGGCGCCTCCGGCTCCCGAGGCGGCGGCGGCTGTTCCTCGGTCCCGGCTGCGGCAGCCGCTGCCCCACTCCTCCCGCAGCTGCCCCAGCTGTGGCCGCCTCTCCGCCCGTGGCACCCACAGTCTCTGCCGCGGCTCCCGCGGCCCCCTCCTTTCCCCACCTCTTCAAGTATCGTCTGCGCAGCGGTTTCTCGCGAGAGAAATACTTTTTTAAAAAAAAGAAAGAAAAAGAAAATGACACCCCCTCCTACATCCCCCTCATCGCCACCCCACCCCTCGGCCCCATCCATCCTCCCTTTCCACTCCCCTTTGCCAGCCACCGCCTCGGCGCAGGGGCCTCCCTCGCTCACAGGATTAGCGCAGTTGGGAGGAGGCAGAGGTGATCAGGTTCTGTCCGGCCTAGGATTTTTCGTTTGGGGGTGAGGAGCTGGGGGAATGGGAAAAAGTGGAGTAGCGGTTTAGCTCTCTCCGCCGCTGGGAGGTCTAGACCCGAGATTAGCCTCTCCCGTGATCTGGGAAACCAGGCGGGCGCGGAAAGCTGTGCCACCTGCACCAAGAATGCGCGTTGGAGACGGTGGCCACGGAGGCCCCAGCGACCCTCGCCCGAGGGGAGTCGCATCCTGGCTGCCCCTGCCTCCCTGGCTCCGCCTCACTGCGACTCTCCCGCCCGGCACCGAGCGGAGACCGGAGTCCCGGAGGCTGGGGCAGGGCGCAACGCGGGCGGCGGCACCCGTAGCTGCAGGGGCTGGTGTGGTGGTGGTGAAAGGGGTCTCCACCACTGCCACTTGCCCCCTAAAGCGTCGCGTGCCCACTCTGAGGCACTGCTCTTCTGAGACTCAGGTCAAGCTACCCAGGAAGATCCAAGATGCTGCAAGTGCCTGAGTGGGATCCTTCTGATTCAGAGGCCTGTGAATGTTAGAAGCTGAGATTTGGGATGGGGGTGAAGGGATGGTCCTCCTGGCCAGCCTACAGCTAACTAAGATTGGTCTTCTTTTAGACAATCCTAGTTCACCTCCCCGACACACACATACACACTCACTCTCTCTCTCTCTCTCTGCCTCTCCAGGACAAGTAAGGCACAGTGACTTTGGAGAATGAAGTATTTATGGCATCCTTATATGGATAAGGCCCAGTGTTGCCTATATTCTATAAGGAGAACAGGAAGTCACACCCTGGGCCCTGGCCACTGGAACTGAAGACCCCAGAAAATCCCCATGTAGCAGCCACAGCTGTCAAGCCAGAAGTAAGAGCTCAGCACAAACAGGAATTCGGTTGAAGGGGGCTTTCCTTATTTGCAATTGTTTGTGCCTAGATAATAGGGTATGGGGACCTGGGCAAGTTATTTAACCTCTTTCCCATCGCCAGATGGAAATAATAATGTTGACCACAGCAGTTATCATGGGGATGAGCTTGCTGAACAATGACAAGTGAACTTGAAGATGAAAACAGTGAAACTAACAAAACTACGTGCCCATTTAAGGTCATAGTTCTAGAAGTATGTGGTGGCTTAAGATCTCACCTGTAAAACTTCTCTTAGCAGATCTTTGAGTTCGTGGCTTGGTCACACACATTTGGTTGATATTCATCCAAGATGTAAATTTGCTTAGCACCACCTATGTACCAGTTTGCTCATGATGGAACCTGGCTCCTTGGTGAGAAAGGCAGATTTTTTTTCCTTCACTCAGCAGATAATCTACAGGGAAACTTGACTTGAAAAAAATAATGACCCACTTGTTAAGTGCCAAGAAGAAGAAATCCTGGATGCTTGCTTGCTTACTTGGCCTAGGTTGTGACTGATCAGGGAAGGCTTTCCTGAGGAAGTGATATTTAACTTACATTCAAACACATAACTAGACTTGACTTATAGTAGCGGCTCTCAATCCTGGTTATACAGTAGAATGACCTGGGACCACTTAAAAAAAATATATATATATATATTTTTTTTTTTGACAGCACAAACCAGCCCCCAGAGTTCTGACTTAAATAGCCTCAAGTGGATCCTCGATGTGGGCATTTTTTTAAAAGCTCCCCAGTTATGGAAAGGTAAGGGAGTTGTTCAGAGAGTGAAAGTGGTCTAAGCAGAGGAGTCATTGCTCAGGAGCAGCAGGGCTGTTGGAGATCCAGGAAGGTCCCACATATTCTGGACTGTTCTACACCCTCTGCGGAATCTGGAAACAGCTTACTTTCCCTACACTCCAACAGCATGTGAGACACTGCAGTCTCTCTTAGAATCCTCTACTCGGTGATGTTGCACAGCAGCAACTGCACACAGGCTTTTCTAAGGTTTTTGCCCACAAAACAAAAAACAAATCTTGGTACGCTGCAAGCCTCCTTCCAACATTTCTGAACATTTCTATTAGGTACTCCTAACTCAACTCCAAAATGCCATCCTGGGCTTTATCTCTAAGGGAGAGATATAGATTAAAGCTTGCTTCTGGCCTTTGCCCTTTTTTTCCTTCTTTTTTCCCCTTGGCCCCCTCCTTCAGTAAAGCAAAGACTTTCAACTTCCTCTTCATATTGCTTGGGAGCTCTAGAACCCACAAAACACCCTTTTTGGGCAATAAGTCTCATGACTTAACCAAGAGGGGATAAGAGGAAAAAACCTGATCACTGGAAGAGAAATGCATTTTTAAATATATAAGAAATATTCCCCATTATCTAGGCAGTGTACATATAACAGAGCAGCATGCTACCAATAACAAAATTTGATAACTAATACAGAAAACCATGTCTTTGCAGTAAGATATTCTTGATGCCAGGTGATCCAGGAGCCCCCCCTCTTTTTAAACTTATCGCTGTTTATAACACTTTTTGAAAAATAAGTCCAGGCTAGAACTCCCTTGTTCCTCTTCATTTCAAAGGATTCTACCTATTGTAAAATAATCTACTCAAATTCCTCCTTGTTCATGAGAAATTTTTGCTCATGTTGTCTCTCCTGTTCGAACTTCACTGCACCTAACTGAATCATTCATTTAACAATGTATTAATTGTAATACATAATTATAGTATGCTTACTGTATGTCAAGCACCATGCCAGGCACTAACAATTAGAATATTTATATATTGCTTGGTGAACTGTAATTTTTTTCTGTAATTATTGTACTTATTCTGCCTAGCTGGATTATGGACCCTTAAGGACAAGGCTGTATTCCTTATTCAAGGAAATGTGTACCATGTACTGAAAACTGTTACAAAAGATAACTACTTTGTCAGCTGCTGTTTGATCATTTAGTCTTCTATTTTTGCTTCTAGACCACTCTCATTACTCTATATCTATTGAATAAATATCTGTGTCAGCAGTCTTTGTGTACAAGAAAACCAACTCTGGATAATTTAAACAAACAAAAAAAATTGCTTTGTGTATTATCAGGTTATGAGATGGCTCACTGAACTTGACTCTGGAATAAAATGGGAACTAATGCAGTTCTGGGTAGAGGCAGCAGGAACAAAGGGAGAAACTCTTCAAGGTAAGACCGTTTTGGTGACTCAATTCCAACTATTTTAGTCCTTTTGCCACCTCTCTTAGGGTTTAGATTCAAAGACTAGGGTCCAATTGGCTTAGCTAGTTTAAGAAATCTGCCCATAATCCTAGTCAGGAGATGATGGAGCATCCTGGTGCACAGTCCTAACAAGATGCCTGCTATGGAAAACGGGTTACTCCATAAAGGATAACCAAAACACTATGACCCAAAACTGGGGGCACTGATGCTTGTCTCACACACACACACACGTCTGGTTGTCCCCTGTACCACCTCAAGAGCTTTCAAAGATGTTTAGTGTTTACTGAGATCAAGCATTTCCAAGAGCCAAAGAAGAATATTCTAAAATCAGATTCTAGGGCTTTTATTGAAAACTAAAGCATTACTTTGTGAAATGAGTTAACTAGACTCTCATGTAACCCCAATTCTCTCCATGAATGGTGGCAAATAGATCTTTCATAATAAAACCAGTCATAGCATCAAAAACTAACTTTGGACTCAGAATGCAATACTGCTCACATTGTAGAATTTTGAAGTTACAAAAACAGAAAGCATATATGACAGCTACCAGAAACCATACCTACTTATATCAGAAAAACAACACCCAATCACATACATCATCTCTAATCCTCACCACAACTTCTGAAAAATATGAGCACAATATATCTTATCATCTTCCATTAAGAAGTGGAGGCTGTTGGGTACCTGAGTGGCTCAGTGGGGTAAACATCTGCCTTCAGCTCAGGTTGTGATCCCAGCATCCTGGGATCAAATCCTGCCTGGAAATCCCTACTCAGCAGGGAGTCTGCTTCTCCCACTGCCTCTTTTCCCACTCATTCTCTCAATTTCTCTCTCACACATAAATAAATAAAATCTTAGAGAGAGAGAAAGAAAGAAAAAGTCCAGGATGAAAACGTATGTCTGAACTAAGCTGAGATCCTCACCCATCTGCCAGCTAAATGTAGCTACAAGTGTGAACTCAGTAGATCAACAGAAGAACTGCCCAGTGAACTCACAGAATAAGGATATTGTTGTAGTTTTAAGACTCTTAATTATTAGGATGATCTATTATACAAGAGTAGATAACTAATACAAATTTAGGAGGGGGACTATTTCTGTCTCAATTTCAATAGCCAAATAAACTCACATTCCGAAAAGTCAAGAAACTCACATTCCCAAAACTAGTACTAGAGGCAGGGCTAGGTTCTGAACCATGCCTTTGACAACAAGTCAAGGGTACTTTTCATTTCATCAGCACTACCTTGTCCATCTGCCACAAAAATGCCAGTCAAGATGTAGGGCTGATGTAGATGGGAGCCAACCCCAGTATCCATAACAAATGGTATTATGCTACGTAATTCATTCCTTGAACTTCTTCGCAGTCTGAATGTACACTGCATCCTATATGAGAGCTCTATTTACTCCATGCTACAGTCACAAAGATCTCCCCAGGAAGTGGGGTGATCATAACAGCTGTTCTAGTCAACTTCCCTGCCTCTCTGCTTTAGTTTCCAGTTCCTGCTCACATCCCTTCCCAAAGAACAACTCCTTGTACATAGCAGGTGTTCAATGAATAGTTGTTGAATTCACAGTTATGTTAATTTCCTCTCAAGATGATGATATGATGGCAATTTACGAACCTCACGCATTCTTCCTCATTACTCTGTGTGTTGAGGAAAGCCTTAATTCTCACAGCTATTGATGGAGCCCTGCCATGTCCCATTGCCTGATTATGTTTTAGATGTTCCATCCTGGGTGGTAATAGGAATGAATGGCTCTGGGCACTGAAAAAGAACTGAAGGTAGAGTTAAGTTGCCTGCTTACTAGCAACAATAATAATAAAGGTAGTAATAAAATAGATAATAAAATCATCAAATTTTCTAATAAAAATAAAAATAATTATCTAATAAAATAGAATAAAATATTAATAAAAATTAACATGTAAATACATAAATATGTTATATATTATATAAATAAATGAAAAAATAAAAAACAAAGTAAAAATAATTATCTAATAAAAATAGAAGTACTATATATGTCCCATTTATTATTATTGTTGTTGTTGTTTAGTTCATGTATTCTTTTAACCGAATTCAGTTGAAAGTCAGTTACAATATGCTAGCCATTGTCAAAAGCTGAGGATATGACTGTGAGAAAGCTGTCATATCTGCCTGTGAGAATCATAAGGTCTAGGGCATTGGAAGAGACCCCTTTAATGACAACTACCATTTCTTAAGACTGGGTTATGCAAGCACTGTGTTCAGTGGGAAGTTAGTAATGTTCTTCCCATTTTACAGTTTGAGAGAGTTTGAGTTTAAGGAAGAGCATTAAGGTGACATAAGTAGATATTCCTTTTAAGGAAAAGTTGTACGTGTTTGTGTCTGTATTTATATTCAGGCTCCTAAAAATTCCTCAATGTAAAATTCCGGCTTTGTGAAGGGGAAAAGTGAAAAAAAAAAAAAAAAACCAACTTTAAAAGGTATGCATGCTAGAGAAGGAATGTGATTTTTTTTCATTTTAATTATTTTCAGGGGTTTTATTGTAGAAATATTTGAGCTATTTAAAGAAAATGGCATTTTTGGGTATGTATTTTCCCATAATCCCACCACCCTCACACAATTTTTTTTTCCAATTTATTTATTTTCAGAAAAACAGTATTCATTATTTTTTCACCACACCCAGTGCTCCATGCAAGCTGTGCCCTCCACAATACCCACCACCTGGTACCCCAACCTCCCACCCCCCCGCCACTTCAAACCCCTCAGATTGTTTTTCAGAGTCCATAGTCTCTCATGGTTCATCTCCCCTTCCAATTTACCCAAAACCATACCCTCCCCAATGTCCATAACCCTACCCCCCTTCTCCCAACCCCCTCCCCCCAGCAACCCACAGTTTGTTTCGTGAGATTAAGAGTCACTTATGGTTTGTCTCCCTCCCTATCCCATCTTGTTTCATGGATTCTCACAATTGTTTTTATTTATTTTTTTTGCTTCCCTCTCTAGCCTGTGTCCATATGGTACAATTTACACAGTCTAACCAAGGTGTGCATGTGTATAGTTTCAGCTCCTTCCAAACAGGGAAGAGAATTTACTCAGCACTGCAGTGTTTAATCTTCACATTTTGAAGAAGTTGTTTCTGGGTGAGGTTTGCCTAGCTGTACTTCTGGCAGAAAGCATGCACAACTGTTAAATTATGTTATTGAAATAACTTTCATTACCTCAATCCCCCAAAGCAAACAGTTCCTCCCCACCCAAAACAAAAGCTCTGCTTCCCAGACTTCATTTCATCTGTGTTAGCCATGAGTTCTGTGATCCACCCTGGTATTCCCTGTCATTTTTTTTTCTCCACCAGACATAACAGATACCAGCCCAACAGCAGAGGAGACTAGAGAAAAGGCCTGGACAACAAGAATGGACATAACATTTTATCCATCACAAATTAAAAACGCCTTCTCTCAGCCCCATTCAATAGCATTTGCCAAACACCAGCTCTGTGCTCCATGCTCTGGTAGACCCCACAGGAGCTACCATGAAGGGTCAGCTCTGGGTCCTCCCAGAAAGGTTACACCCTCTCTCAGGAGGGAGACATCAAGTGTCTATAGCAGAAGACAGCAAACTTTCCATAAAATGACAGGCGCCAAATATTTAAGGCTTAGTGGGCAGAGAGGCAAAAGAAAGCAAATTTCCACAAAATTTACTGAGAAAAATTAATATGTATAGGCACTGGATTTAAATATCACGTAATATTCACATGAAACAAAATACTAGTCTCCTTTTGAGTATTTCAACAATTTAGAAGTGCAATAACCATTCTTAGCCTGCAGGCTGTATGAAAACAGCCAGTGGGATGAGATTAGGCCCGTGGTTTGGGCTGTGGTTTGCCAACCCCTGATGAATAAGACAAAAGCAAGCACAGAAAATGGCTGGGGATTAGCCTGCAAAGTGGGCGGCACCAAGACAGAAGTCCAGGGAGGAGAGAGGTGGGGTGGGGTGGGGTGGGGTGGGCTTGTCCAGTCAGGAAGACTTAATGGAAGAGATGGGATTTAAGCAGAGCCTTGAAGGGAGGGTAAGATTTGGCTGCCTAAAACAGTCTGGGAGAACATTCCAGCGGAACCGATGAGCATGAGGCAAAGGCACACAGGGAGGAAGATCATGGGCCAACAGAGACTATGAGGTGTTTCCCCATCTTTCACTGTGACATATCTCTAGCTCTCCAAGGCTTCTGTGACACGCCCTGGGCCGGGTGCTGATGGAGGGGAGGGGTCCTGGGCTTGTGGGAGGAGGCCTTTAGAGGACCATGATTAATCGTGCTATATGACTATCTATACTATTCATCACCCAAACCTGTTGGAAACACAGATCCATCGGATCGGTAGTTAAAATTGATAGAGCACAAACTACACTTTATTTTTCTTCATCAGGAGACTGTTCAGGTTTCAGTTAGTCACCTATTTTAAGGACTTTCTGCAGACAATTAGTTTTTCTCAGGATCTTAATAATATTCTAATCATACCAGGAAACGTCGCATGCCCTAACCCAAATTTTCATGGCCAGTCTCAAAGTTCGAATCGAGTTAGGAATGACAAGTAGCTTTGCTTAGTGGCATTTGTTTTTTCCCGCAGGTTTTTGTTTTTACTTCCAATCTGAATTTTCTCTAAGAAGTTAGTAATGAGTAGCTACTAGTAAGTAGGGAATACCTTAAGAAAAAAATGTTCTTCCTGGATGACTTTATCTATTCCCATGATTTCACCTCCTGCTTATAAAATGCTACTAACTCCTAGATCTGTATCTCCAGCCCAGATTTTCCCTAGAGCTTCAAATTTAGTTGCCCAAGTTCCTGCTGGGTGTCTCCACCTCATCCTCCCACAGGCTTGGCAGCAGCCTCCAAGATCATCCCCAAAGATCTCCACCTTTTGGCACTCATGCCCTTGGGTAATCTCCTCCTCTTGAATGTGGGCTAGACCTAGTGATTCACTTCTAGCAGCTAAAGGGTGGCAGAAGTGTTGAGATGTCACTTGTGATATCAAGTTACAGAAAGACTTGGATTCCATCTTGCTTGCCCTTTCTTGCTCTCCTGTTTGCTCATGTTGATGGAAGCCAGCTGCTGTGTTCTGAGCGGCCCTATGGAGAGGCCCTGTGGCAAGGAACTGGGAGACCCCAACAACCAGTGAAGATCTGAGGCCTTCAGTACAACAGTCCTGGATGAACCCACTTCTGCTAACAACCACGGGTAAGTCTGGAAGCCTCCCACGGAGAACACAACCCCAGCCAATGACTTGATTGCTGCTGCAAGAGACCTGGAGCCCGAAGCACACAACTGAGCCGTGCCCACAGAGACCCGCAGAAACAGAGATAATAAATGTGTGGTGTTTGCAGCCACTAAATTTTGAGCTAATTCATTCCATAGAAATAGATAACTGATGTATCAGCAAACTCCCTAAACCTGTTCCTTCCCCTAAACTCTATTTCTCTTGCCAGTGTATCCATGTAACTGCCATGTATCCACTCACCTATGCCTACAATGGGCTTGCTAGACATCCTTCATTTGTATTTTTTGCATCTACAAAAGCTCAGATGTTTTGTATTTTCCAATCACAATTGATAGGACTTAGTAAGCTTAAAATTTGCCTCCTGTGTGTTCCATTTGGAAATCATGCCATTTGTGCTACATAACATGCTGTAGCAGGAAATTCCTCTATTTCTACATGATTTTCTGCTAGCAACAATATTTGTGACATCATATTAGATAACTTTCCACAGATAATCAACCCCTGGGAAGTGTCCAAAGTAATAGAATGGGAGAAAGGAGAGTCTGGGAAACTCTAGAAAATGATGCCTGTAGTTTGAATGTTAACCACACAAATTGGGATGGGACAAGCATGGGATTTAAAGACACATGTGGGTCCTGGTCTGGGCTTCACTCCTAATCTGCTGCATTCTTGGCAACTTGCTTTACTCCTGGGAGCCTCAGTTTCCTCTTCAAGAAAATGAGGGGGTTAAATTTCAGTGGAAAGCAGAGCCCATGGGTGTGTTGCTTTAAGATGAACTGGGGAGTCTGTCAGACTTCAGATTCCTGCCTCTAATATTCACACTATACTGATTCAGGAGGTCTGAGATACGGCCTAGGAAATCTGTATTTCTAAAGTGACCAGCTCCCTGAAATATATCCAGGTATAGAAATCCTTAATTTTACCCTCTCAAAGGAAATTTACAATCCTATAATTGTGCTATAATTGCCAGTTTGTGTTTTACGCCAGTTTTACTTCGCATGGACTTTATAAACATGTAAAATTTTAAAATGTATAGAATGATTTTGCATGTGTGCTTATATGCATAAAAGGGTTCTATGCACAATTTCCAAGGTGTGTGGGGTGGCGGTTTCCCCACAATACCAAGGAGCAGTTCATGGACACCAGCAAGGTATCCCAGAATTCAACTCAGTTCTGATGCTACCTACCAGAGATGGCATCATATTTCTAGGGCTAAGGACTCAGTCTCATGAGGTTCCCTCCACTTGAGACACCAATCACACGCCCGTTTTGTTATCTGTGCTTCTGACCAACCAACTATAGACTGGACGTTCCAACAGCCTCCCTCTTGGGTTCCAGTTTAAGGGCTCACCCCTGAAGACTGCCTCCTCGTCCTCAGCTGCCAGTCGCAAGTCCAGGTTTGTCCTCTGTACTTCTGACCAAATGGCTCTAAATCAGACATTCCCATTACCCTCCTTGAGTTTAATTAATTAACGAGCTCATAACTCAGAGAAACATTCTACTTACTAGATGATAACTTTGTTACAAAAACAGATAACCTGTGAACAGCAAGATGGAAGAGATACAGAGGACAGGGGGTGGAGTTCCTACGCTATTTCAGAGTACACCATTCTCGCTAAATATAAACACGTTCACCAGTCTGGAAGCTCTCCAAATCCTTTCCATTTTTTTGTGTTTTTATGGAAGCTTCACTGCATAAGCATGATTGATTAATTAATTGGCTATGGGTGATTGATTCAATCTCCAGCCCATTTCCTCTCCCCCAGGAATCAGGGGTTGGGATCCACATTTCTATCCCTCTATTCATGGTTGGTTCTGCTGGCAAGGAGTCCCCATCCTTAGGGGATTTCCAAAAGTCTTCTCATTAACATAAACCCAATTGTGGTGGAAAGGTACCTGTTATGAATAACAAGACACCCATTTACCTCTTTGCCTCTGAAGGTTTTCAGGAACTGAGGAAGAGACCAAATATTACAACAAAAGATGCTCCCATTGCTCTCATCACTCAGGAAATTCTGAGAGTTTTGGAGGCTGTGATCCAGGAACTGTGGACAAAGACCAAATATATATGAGAAATACATTTTGGTAACCTAACTGACAAAATATATTTTTCCTATAATCATGAAATTCCATTTTATCCCATTTTGTCTTCTTCCAAAATCCTAATGGATCTCCTTGCATAGTGACTGGAACACATCCACCTCATTGGGATACCCATGGGAGACTATGACAAGTCTATTGGAATTCCATGAAGAGAGCCACAAAGGTCCAGGAATACTAAAAACAAACAGGTTGGCAGGTGGGGTTCTTATATTCACAGTACTGATTGGTATTGCACAGAATAATGAGAAGTAAAAGATATTGGCCCAGAAGATCTTAGAGACTAGATGAGAGTATATGTGTGTGTGTGCGCGTGTGCACACACAAGAATTAGCCCATCTTCTCTGAACCTGAAAGCCAATCTCAACGTAGTGCCACATTTCATTTGTTCAAGCTGCCACAACAAAATACCATAGACTGGGTGTCTTAGATAATAGACATTTATATCTTGCATTTCTGAAGGCTGGCAAGTCCAAGATCAAAGTGCTAGCCCAAGCAGCCACGTGGAAAACAGTTTGGAGGTACCTCAAAACGTTTAAAACAGAATTACCATAAAATCCAGTAAATCTATTACTGGATATTTATCCAAAGAAAACAAAAACACTAATCCAGAAAGATACATGCATCCCCATGTTTATTGCAGCATTATTTGTATTATTTACAATAGCCAAGATATGGAAGCAGCCCAGTGTCTGTTGATAGATAACTGGATAAAGAAGATGTGGTATATGATACACATATAAATATGTGTATATTTTTGTATAATATGTGTATATTTTGTATAAATATGTATATATTTATATAAATATGTACATGAACACAATGGAATATTATTCAGCTATTAAAAAAGGATGAAATCTTGCCATTTATAACAACATGGATGGATCTGGAGGATAAACTGCTAATTGAAATAAGTCAATCAGAGAAAGATATATACCGTATGATTTCACTCACATGTAGAATTTAAGAAACAAAACCAGTGAACAGAGGAAAAAAGAAACAAACAACAACAACAACAAAAAACCCAGACTCTTAAGTATAGAGAATAAACTGACAGTTGTTAAAGGAGAGGTGAATAGGGAAATGGTGACATAGGTGACCGGAATAAAAGCACACTTACTCTGATGAGCAATGAGGAATATATAGAACTGCTGAATTACTGTATTGTACACTTGATACGAATATAACACTGTATGTTAACTAGACTGGAATTTAAAAACAAATAAATACATTTTTAAAACAGTAGCCTGTTTAGTTCCTGGTGTAGGAGCAGAAGACTTTCCCTTCTTCTCTTCCAGGTTCTTTGGCTGGTCTAAAATTAAATTCACATGAGATAGATTAACAGAGAAAAAAAATAAATTTAATTTTATATGTATGGGAGCAGCATAAAAAATTGAAACTTGGGCTCCTAGGTGGCTCAGTTGGTTGAGCAATTGCCTTCAGCTCAAGTCATGATCCTGGAGTCCCAGGATCGAGCCCGGCATTGACTCCCTACTCAACGGGGGGTCTGCTTCTCCCTCTGACCTTCTCACTCTCTCTCATTCTCTCTCTCTCTCTCTCAAATAAATAAAATCTTTTTTAAAAAAAGTATGAAATTCAAAGAAGCAACCAAAGCAGGCAGCTTTTACATCTTTTAGACAAATAATAAATTTGTGAAGAATTGACAAGACAAAGAAGTTTGGACTTGGGATACTAAGTAAGCGAAGAAGCAACAAGGTTTGTTTACACAGTTTCGACCCTAACTTCCTATTTCTGGTGGTAAGGGGACTAAGGAGTGTCAGAGTGCCCTTGTACCAACTGTTTTTTTAAGGAACTCTAACTTAAATATATGCCAAAATGACATATTTCAGGGTGACATATTCTGCTCCCCTTCAGTGGTAAGAGCAAGATCCCTGGGTTACAGATGGTGATCTTCTCTCTGCACCCTCCTGTAGCAGACAGCAAACACTCTCTTCTTCTTATAGTCACTAATCCCTTCATGGGTGTTCCATCCTCATACTGTCACCTAAACCTAATTACTTGCCCAAGATCCAGTCTCCAAACACCATCACACTGGGGGTCAGTACTTCAACATATGAATTTTGAGGGTACACAAATATTCAGTCCATCTCACACACACACACACGGAACAGAACGTGACTTAATGAGAAAATACCTGACACAATCTTCAATAAGAAGTTATGTAAATCTTTACTGAACTTCTCTGGAGGAGGTGTAAAGGGAAAATTGTGCCACACCACACAAGGCAAGGCTTTCTCAGCTGTGGAAACTCTCCCCTCCACTCCTCTTTTCTCTGTCTCCAAATCTCTCAGATACCCTACCTTCACCTACCCTGACGGGTTCTCTTCCTCTCCTCCCTCCACTATCTCCTGGCGTTCTTCAGCCTATCTCCCTGTCCGCAAGCCCTTTGCTACGTAGAGTTATTTCTCCCTTCTCTCAGCTTCTTCCAGGTGTTCCTCAAAAGAAAAGCATTTGCCTGGGATTCTCTTTCAGTTGAAGGGAGACACAGGGTCATAGATATGTCTAATATAGTATTTTTAACCAGTCCACTAAGAAAATGGAACCAACAATATATGGCAAAACATACTTAAAAACTAGGTGGGTAGGGAATTGGAGATCTAGATGTGCAGAGGAGAAAGTGTGAACTCTATGCCATAAAGGCCATGGAGAAAAGAAGAGATAAGCAAGGGTTGAAAACTTGGGACAATCTTTTACAGGTGAGCGGTAGAGCCCTTCTCTCCCATGGGAAGAAGAACTCTTGTACAAGGGATGGCCAAAGATAGGGAAGTATACCACCCGTTTAGAAAAATGGATAAAACCAGATGACCTATAAAGAGAAAAAGGAGTAAAAGATGAGATTAGGAAGTGGAGCCAGAAGATTGAAGACTTAAGGAAATATAACTCATTAAAGACTATAGAGCATGCGAGTCACACAATTTAGAAAATTCATTCTTTGTCACTATGCTGGAGGGACTGAGAAACAGAAATTTTTTAAGAAAGGAGGTCAGGAAGGGGAAATGAACCATGAGAGATTATGGACTCTGAAAAACAATCTGAGGGTTTTGAAGGGTTTTGGGGGTGCGAGGTTGGGGAGCCAGGTAGTGGGTATTATGGAGGGTGCATATTGCATGGAGCACTGGGTGTGGTGCATAAACAATGAATTCTGTTATGCTGAAAAGAAATAAAATTTTAAAAAAATTTTTTAAAAGAAAGGTCAGGAAGCTAATGCAGCCTCTGGGTCTCAGTGATGAGGGTAAGCTCCAGGGATGTCGGCAGCACACATTAAAACAAAATAGAAAAATTACTATGTAACTTCAGGCTAGAACCACCATGGCTGCAGAAATGACTGAATATGAAAAGCAATGGAGAGAAGAAGCCAGAGATGACAGTGAGACCTGAAACTGGTTAGATGCGGGATGAACAGAAATGAGACTGGAGAAGGAAAGAAATTGGGAACATGGGAGGAAGAAGATGGTGAGTTTGATGCTTCTTACATGTAGCAGTTCTAAAGGCAGCTCACCTGACCTGGAGTAGCCAGTAGGCAAAGGAGATGCAGAGGGTTGTTTTGGAGAGACTGGGGGTTTAGACTGGTGAGCTCCTGTAAGAAATTATATTTACCGTATAATTAAAATTGCATTTTCCTATAGTTTGGAGTTTTGGTTCCTAATAAACATGCAGGTTGGCCTGGAAGGGATAACTCTATTGTTAACCAGAATTTGTCCTTTGAGTTTCAGATTCTTGGGAACAGATTCTTAGAACAAGGAGGGTAGGAATTTTGAGTAACTAAATAGGAAAGGAGGGACACCCTCTAAATACCAGAAACAGACTTTGGCCTGGAAGGGATAACCCTATTGTTAACCAGCATTTGTCTTTTGAGTTTCAGATTCTTGGGAACAGATTCTTAGAACAAGGAGGATAGGAATTTTGAGTAACTAAATAGGAAAGGAGGGGACACCCTCTAAATACCAGAAACAGACTTTTCCCTGGCAAATAATAGACCTGCAAACCTCCACTTGTGGTCAAAATTTTGGGAATGACTAAGAAACTACAGTCATTCACATCTGGATAATTTGTGAATGATAAATATTATAACTGCATGTGAATACTCAAATGGCATCAATTAAAGAAAGCTTTGCAAATGTTTTTTATTCTTTTAAGAGAGGACAATTATTTGTTTAAAACCTGTATCCAGGGATGCCTTGGTGGCTCAGTGGGTAAAGTCTCTGCCCTCGGCTCAGGTCATGATCTCAGGGTCCTGGGATCAAGTCCCATATCGGGCGCTCTGCTCAGCAGGGAGTCTGGCTCTCTCTCTCTCTGCCTACCTCTTCACCTACTTGTGATCTCTCTCTCTCTGTCAAATAAATAAATAAAATCTTTAAAAAATAATAAACCCTGTCTCCAATGTTTATAGCAGCATTATCAACAATAGCCAAGTTATGGAAAGAGCCCACTGCCTGTTGACCAATGAATGGATAAAGATGTGGTATATACACAATGGAATGTTACTCAGCCATTCAAAAGAATGAAGTCTTGCCATTTACAATGATGTGATGGAGCTAGAGAGCATTATGCTAAAGGAAATAAGTCAGAAAAGACAAACATCATTATTATTTCGCTCATGTGTGGAAACAAATGAACATGGGGGGAGGGGCAAATTATAAACACCTAACTATAGAGAGCAAATTGAAGTTCCCTGGAAGTGAGGTGGGTGGGGGATGTGTTAAATAGATGATGAGGATTAAGGAGGGCACTTGTGATGAGCACCGGGGGTAAGTGTTGAACCACTAAATTCTACACCTGAAACTAATGCATATGCATAATTAACTGAGATTTAAATTAAAATTTGGGAAGAAAAAATAAAAATTTTAAGAAATCAAAATAAAATCCACTTATAAGCTGCAATAACAAATTTACATTTCCAGAGTTAAATCTGCAGCTCTTGACTTAAGATTTGAGAATATTTTAGAATTATTCTCTTGATCAGGAATGTAGAGGTATATTCCTGTTGTTGATTTTACACCAGAATGCATTCACCTGATGCTCCAGACCACTAGCCTCCAACTTTTTACCACCAAAGTCTCCTTTCATTAATTTTTAAAAAATATTTTATTTATTTATTTGAGAAGGAGAGACAGAAATATTGACAGAGATAGTGAGAGAGAGCAAAAGTGGGGAGAAGATGGAGAAGAAGGCTACCCCCTGAGCAGGGAGCCTGAGGTGGGACTTGATCCCAGGATCCCGGGATCACGACCAAAGCGGAAGGCAGATCCTAACCAACTTTCATTAATTTTTAACCAGATACCCATGCTTGAAAGATTTTCTTCATATTTATTGAGTAAAAATGAATACCCAAAGGCACCTGGGTGGTTCAGTTGGTTAAGCGCCTGTCTTCAGCTCAGGTCATGATCAGAGTCCTGGGATTGATCCCACATTGAGCTTCCCCTGCTCTGTGGGGAGCCTGCTTCTCCCTCTGCCTCTGTCTGCCACTCCCCCTGCTCTCTCTTTCTGTCAAACAAATAAATAAAATCTTTAAAAAAAAATGAATATCCATTTTCATCAGTCTAGGGGCCCATCAGCACAAAATAACCAGCATTAGAAAGCAAAGTTGAATATCACTAGCAGACTTATCACTGCTTCCAGGATAGACATTACAACTGTCCTAGGCCCCTAGGAACCCAGGGGTCCAAGTTAGTGGATACTGTTTGGGCCCTTCCCACATTTATTCTCTCCTTTTGGCCCTCACCAAATTCAATGTTGGCTCCGCAAGTCTCTTGCTATTTAACACCTGTTTTTGCTTAAATTTTATCTTACACTCAAAATGTCTTTTCTCAGGGTGCCTGGTTGGCTCAGTCAGCAGAATATGCAACTCTTGATATTGGGATTGTGACTTCAAGCCCCACACTGGGTGTAGAGATTACTTTGAAAAAAATGTAAAAATTAAAATTTGGGGCACCTGGGTGGCTCAGTGGGTTAAACCTCTGCCTTCGGCTCGGGTCACGATCTCAGGGTCCTGGGATGGAGCCCAACATCAGGCTCTCTGCTCAGCAGGGAGCCTGCTTCCTTCTCTCCCTCTCTGCCTGTCTCTCTACCTACTTGTGATATCTGTCAAATAAATAAATAAATAAATAAAATTTTTTAAATAAAAATTTAAAAAGTAAGTATTCTCTCTTCCAAAGTGGATAATGCTCTTCTATGCCAAGATCTCCTCTTCTGAGCCTATGTGCCCATCCTCCATTTGCCAGGAATGTTAACTGCTAACAGTGAATAGCCATATCCATAACTGAACATTACCTTGGCCACAGGGAAGTACACAGCCCAAGGTGCCACCTCCTTCCCACGGTGTAGTCCAATATTTTCAACTTCCTAAAAGCCTGCTACGGATAATATAAATTCAGCACTCTTCAAGATAAAAGGAAAGAAGACACAAATTACTACTATCAGGAATAAAAAAGGGGACATTATTAAAAATCCTACAAACATTAAAAGGTAATCATGAATAAATTCATGTAGATGAGCTAGGCAACATAAATGAAATGGAGAAATGTCTTGAAAAGCATAAATTATGAAGCTGATATGTAAGTAATCAAAACTTAAAGAGACTTTACAGCTACTAAAGAAATTAAATTCATAATTTAAAATATTCCTACAAGGAAAACACCACGTACAAAGAGCTTCACTGGTATATTTTATCAAACATTTATGAGAGAAATATTAACAATCCTACAAAAACTCACTAAGGAAAAAAAAAAGAGGAGCAAACGCATCCTAATTCATTTTATAAACTCACCATTGTCCTGATACCAGAACCAAACAAAGACATTACAAGAAAATAAAGGACAGGTCAACATTCTTTAGAATTTTGGGGGCAATAATCTTTAACAAAATTTTAGCAAATTGAACCAAGCAATATATAGAAGGGAAATGAATTATGAAAAAGTGGAGTTTATCCCAAGAATGTAAAGTTGGCTGGACATTCAAAAATCAATGTAGGGGCACCTGGGTGGTTCAGTCAGTTGATCATCCAACTCTTGATTTCAACTCAGGTCATGACATTAGGGTCATGAGATCAAGCCCTGTGTTGGGCTCTGTGCTCAGCATGACGTCTGCTTGAGTTTCTCTTCCTGTGCTCCTATTCCCCCTCTCTTTCTCTCTCTCTAAAATAAATAAATAAATCTTTTAAAAAAATCAATGTGAATCTCCATATTAACAGATTAAAAGAGAACACTCACATGCTTGTCTCCAAGAGATACAGAAAAAGTATTTAACAAAATTAAACACCAGGGGCGCCTGGGTGGCTCAGTGGGTTAAGCCTCTGCCTTTGGCTCAGGTCATGATCCCAGGCTCTCTGCTCAGCAGGGAGCCTGCTTCCTCCTCTCTCTCTGCCTACTTGTGATCTCTGTCTGTCAAATAAATAAATAAAATCTTTAAAAAAATTAAACACCAAATTATTATAAAAGCTTTCAGAAAACTAGGAATATAAGGGAATGTCCTGATAAAGGGGATCTATGAAAAAGCTACATTAACATCACATTTAATGGTAAAAGACCAAATACCGTTATCTTTGGATAAGGAACAAGGGTAAGGTAGTTGATCTCACCACTTTGATCCAAGCTGCTTGGAGTTGGAACCAATTTTATTAGGTACAAAAAAGAAATGAAAGACAGACTGCAGAGAGACTGGTAAAACTGCCGCAGACAAAATGATCAGGTACATAAAATATTCTAAGAATCTATAAATAAGTGACTTCAACTCTAAAGTAAATTCAGCAAGGATGCAGGGCATAGGCCTTGTGCAATTCTACCTGCAAACAAAAAATATTGTAAAATAGATGAAAAAAAATTTTTAACAATACCATTGGGACTATACCTTTAGTTTGGCTGAGTAACATCTTACTGGACACTTCTGTTCTAACAATAAACTCTGGGTGGGGGGGACATAAACAAAAAACACCACAATAATAACATCAGAATTATCTAAAAAACTGGACTGTGAGCAAAAGCAGGTTCTGGAGGGAAATGACACCTAAAGGAAGGCAATGGCACAGGGTGTATACCCTATTTCTTACAACTTTAGGTCTGAAGACAGACTGCAAGCAGCATTGTGCAGGGTGACTAAACCTTTAAGATAAAAGTCATGGTCTCTCAGGACTAAAGATACAGTACAAAGTTTGGAGCAACTCAGTTGCTAAAAATGAGAGTGGAATCCCAAAAGGAGAACATAGAGATAGGGAGCTGCACATTTTGTGTATATAATCATCTCAAATATCTGCCTAACCCTTGAATTTGCATAGGTGGACAGAGTACAACCAGCCCAGTTAAGGATACAAGAACTGAGCTTCAATTTGAACTACTGCCCAAGAGACAGGGTCCATAGTTTGAGTCCAGCAAAATTAACTGCTAGTTAAACCAAACAAAACCACAACTCTCTCAGGAGATATGCAATAAAATTGAGAGTCTTTATGAGAGTGGAATCCCAAAAGGAGAACATAGAGATAGGGAGCTGCACATTTTGTGTATATAATCATCTCAAATATCTGCCTAACCCTTGAATTTGCATAGGTGGACAGAGTACAACCAGCCCAGTTAAGGATACAAGAACTGAGCTTCAATTTGAACTACTGCCCAAGAGACAGGGTCCATAGTTTGAGTCCAGCAAAATTAACTGCTAGTTAAACCAAACAAAACCACAACTCTCTCAGGAGATATGCAATAAAATTGAGAGTCTTTATGACTTAAAATTCACAATGTCCAGGATACAATCCAAAATATTCAACACACAAAGAAACAGAAAAATGCAAACAATTTTCAGGAGAAAAGATAGTCAATAGAAACAAACCCTGAGATGTTCCAGATGTTGGAATTAGCAGACAAGAATTTTTAAAGTAGGTGTTACAATTCTGATTGGTGAAGTAAAGGAAAACATGCCCATAATGAAAAAGCAGAGGGAGCACCTGGGTGGCTCAGTGGGTTAAAGCCTCTGCCTTCGGCTCAGGTTATGGTCTCAGGGTCCTGGGATCGAGCCCCGCATCAGGCTCTCTGCTCAGCAGGAAGCCTGCTTCCCTTCCTCTCTCTCTGCCTGCCTCTCTGTTTACTTGTCTGTCAAATAAATAAATAAAATCTTTAAAAAAAAAAGGCAGAGAAAGAGCAACTATAAAAAAGAAGCAAAAAAAAAAAAAAATTCAAAACTGGTAAATATCTGAAACTAAAAATGTACCAGTTGAACTTAACAATAGAATTGAGAAGATTGAGAAAAGAGTCAAGAAACTTGCCTATTAACCCATAGAAATTTATATAATATAAAGGTCACAGGCGAAAAGACTGGAAAAAATTAACAGCCTCAAGGATTTGCCTTATCATATCTAACATGCATGTATTTGAAGTTACATAAGGAGAGGAGAGAGACAAGAGACCAGAACAAATTTTGAATAATAGTGACCATAAATTTTTTTGTTTTGGAGAAAGTTATATTTACTGATTGAAGGCAATCAGGAAACCCCAAGAAGATTAAATATGAAGAAAATTATGCTGATACTGCTGAAAAGCAAAGATGAAGATAAAATCTTTTTTTTTTTTTTACTTTTTTTTTTAATAAAAGAATTTATTTATTGGGACGCCTAGGTGGCTCAGTTGGTTAAGTGACTCCTCAGCTCAGGTCATGATCCTAAGGTTCTGGGATCAAGTCCCACATTGGGCTCCTTGCTCAGTGGAGAGCCTGCTTCTCTCTCTGCCTGCCGCTTCCCCTGCTTGTGTGCTTGCTCTCTCTCTCTGACAAATAAATAAATATAATCTTAAAAAAAAAAGATTTTGTTTATTTGAGAGAGAGCGCACATGCATGAGCAGGGGGAGCAGGAGGCAGGAGGAAAGGGAGAAGTAGACTCCCCACTGAGCAGGTAACCTGATGTGGGGCTCCATCCAAGGACCCTGGGATCATGACCTGAGCCAAAGCCAAACGCTTTAATGACTGAGCCACCTAAGTGTCCCTGAAGAGAAAATCTTAAAAGGAGATACCAAAATGACACATGTACTATGGAACGATAACACAAGTGAATACTGACCTCTTATCAGAAAAATTAAGGTAAGAAAAATCTGGAATAATATCTTTAGAGTGCTGAAACAAACAAACAAAAAATTGTCGGCCCCAAGGTCTATATCCAGCAAAAAATATCTTCTAAGGCTGAATACATTTTTGTTAAATAAATCATTTAAGATACTATAAAATATGAAATAATAGGAATAAGCTTAATAAAATGTGTAAGATCTGCACACTAAAATTATAAAACATTAGTAAAATAAAGACCTAAATAAATGGGAAGACACTGGTTTATATATTGAAAGACTCCATATTGGTAAGTCAATGCTTGTTAAATTGGCCTAGAGATGTACAACCTATAAACAAAATCCTAACTGAAATTCCAGTAGAGTTTTATTGAAAAATTGAAAGACTGATTCAAAATTTTTAGGGAAAATACAAAGGACTAAGAAAAGCCAAAGGAGTTTTCTGTTCAGTAATTTTATCAATTGCTGAGAGTAGGATACTGAAATTTCCAACTGTAACTATGGATGTGTCTACCTCTCCCTTCAACTTAGTGGTGACTAGCACTGCCTCCTTATTTCTTGTGGCTTCTGGGTGGTCATGGAGACTCAGTTGACCACTGGACTCTGTAGACACCACCCTGGCATAGAAATCAGAGCATCACGTGCTTCCCCAAGGCAGGAAATGGAAGATCTCCTTCCTGCTCAGCCCTGCTGATATCCAGTGAGGAGACTGGAGCACATAGTTTGTTTTTGTGGGGTAGGGGTAAGGTGTTTGGTTTTTCCATTGGTGTTTGGATGGAGTAGGGCTTGTATGGGCTAAAATATTTTGTTGTTAGGCCATCTTTTTCCCAAACTTTGGCAAGGGGGAACAGAGTTGTTTGTTACTTACTTGTCAGGGGAATGTTGGGAGCTGTTGGTGTCTGACCTGTTGGCCATCTGGGTTGAAGATTTCTGTAGCTCCTGATTCAAGATATAGGAGAGGCTATAGGGAAACCCAGAAACTCACCACCTATTCTTCCTTAAGTCCTGAGGTCCCTAGGCAGTCCATCTTCTTTTTTCTACCTTTAGAAACTTCCTGAGCTCATGGTTGCATTAAATGCACAAGGATTTAACTAAAGGATACAAACTAAAGGATTTTTAGTTGTAAGAGGAAGAATGGAGCTACACATTGAGATGAAACAGAAGTTCACTTGAAACAAATCACAAAGTTAGAGGATTTATGCTATAAGTAAGTAATAAAGACAGTGCAGTGACAGGATAGCTCATGGCTCAATGAAATAAATTAGAGATTCCAGAAGCAGACTCACCTATACAAGAGTCATTGGTTTTTGGTATAAGTGCCAAGGTAAGTCAATGAAGAAAGGACAGTCTTCTCAATAAATAATGCTGTAAAACTAATGGCCATATGTGCAATTGCTGGGTCATAGGGCAGTTCTATTTTCAACATTTTGAGGAATCTCCATGCTGTTTTCCAGAGTGGTTGCACCAGCTTGCATTCCCACCAACAGTGTAGGAGGGTTCCCCTTTCTCCGCATCCTCGCCAGCATCTGTCATTTCCTGACTTGTTGATTTTAGCCATTCTGACTGGTGTGAGGTGATATCTCATTGTGGTTTTGATTTGTATTTCCCTGATGCCGAGTGATATGGAGCACTTTTTCATGTGTCTGTTGGCCATCTGGATGTCTTCTTGGCAGAAACGTCTGTTCATGTCCTCTGCCCATTTCTTGATTGGATTATTTGTTCTTTGGGTGTTGAGTTTGTTAAGTTCTTTATAGATTTTGGACACTAGTCCTTTATCTGATATGTCGTTTGCAAATATCTTCTCCCATTCTGTCAGTTGTCTTTTGATTTTGTTAACTGTTTCCTTTGCTGTGCAAAAGCTTTTGATCTTGATGAAATCCCAAAAGTTCATTTTTGCCCTTGCTTCCCTTGCCTTTGGCGATGTTCCTAGGAAGATGTTGCTGCGGCTGAGGTCGAAGAGGTTGCTGCCTGTGTTCTCCTCAAGGATTTTGATGGATTCCTTTCTCACATTGAGGTCCTTAATCCATTTTGAATCTATTTTTGTGTGTGGTGTAAGGAAATGGTCCAATTTCATTTTTCTGCACGTGGCTGTCCAATTTTCCCAACACCATTTATTGAAGAGGCTGTCTTTTTTCCATTGGACATTCTTTCCTGCTTTGTCGAAGATTAGTTGACCATAGAGTTGAGGATCTATTTCTGGGCTCTCTATTCTGTTCCATTGGTCTATGTGTCTGTTTTTGTGCCAGTACCATGCTGTCTTGATGATGACAGCTTTGTAATAAAGCTTAAGTCTGGAATTGTGATGCCACCAACTTTGGCTTTGTTTTTCAATATCCCTTTGGCTATTCGAGGTCTTTTCTGGTTCCATATAAATTTTAAAATTATTTGTTCCATTTCTTTGAAAAAGATGGATGGTACTTTGATAGGAATTGCATTAAATGTGTAGATTGCTTTAGGTAGCATAGACAAACGTAGTGATCCAAAGGGGCACGTGCACCCGAATGTTTATAGCAGCAATGTCCACAATAGCCAAACTATGGAAAGAACCTAGATGTCCATCAACAGATGAATGGATAAAGAAGATGTGGTATATATACACAATGGAATACTATGCAGCCATCAAAAGAAACGAAATCTTGCCATTTGCGACAACATGGATGGAACTAGAGCGTATCATGCTTAGTGAAATAAGTCAAGCGGAGAAAGACAACTATCATATGATCTCCCTGATATGAGGGAGTGGTGATGCAACATGGGGGCTTAAGTGGGTAGGAGAAGAATCCATGAAACAAGATGGGATAGGGAGGGAGACAAACCATAAGTGACTCTTAATCTCACGAAACAAACTGTGGGTTGCTGGGGGGAGGGGGGTTGGGAGAAGGGGGGAAGGTTATGGACATTGGGGAGGGTATGTGCTTTTGGGTAAATTGGAAGGGGAGATGAACCATGAGAGACTATGGACTCTGAAAAACAGTCTGAGGGGTTTGAAGTGGCGGGGCGGTGGGAGGTTGGGGTACCAGGTGGTGGGTATTATAGAGGGCACGGCTTGCATGGAGCACTGGGTGTGGTGAAAAAATAATGAATACTGTTTTTCTGAAAATAAATAAATTGGAAAAAAAAAAAAAAAACTAATGGCCATATGAATAAAAGTAAGCCTTGACCTTTTTCTAACACTACAGAAAATCTAAGGGACCTATGTAGAAGATTAAAATTTTAAGTATTTTTATTAAAATATTAAATTAAAAATATTTAAAATATTTAATTAAAAATATTTTTATTAAAAAAATTTGTAAATGACCTATCTGATAAAAAATTTAGATTAAAAATATAGGGAAATATCTTTGTGATCTTTGGATAGTCAATGATCTTTTTAGATAGGGAAAACAAAAACACATAAAAAGAAAAAAATAATGAGTTGAACTTCATCAAAACTAAAAACATCAAAGACACTATTAAGAAAATACAAAGGGAGAAAGGGTTGTATTAGATACATGACATTGGATTTATATCAAAATTTGTAATGAACTGCTACAACTCAATAATAAGAAAACAACCCATTTTTTAGAAAATGAACACAATATTTTAGTTTCACAAAAGATTATATAAATAGCACATGAAAATATGCTCAAAAGCATTAGTTACCAAAAAATGCAAATTAGAACCACAGTGAGATCACTATACACTGAAGGACCTAAATAGTTTTATTGATAAGCAGCCCTGTGAGACAGGGCTGATCCTACAGCCAATATGACACAGATTTGGGATCTATAACTTCCAAAAGCAACAAGGCCCTAAAGTGCCAAAGAATATAGAAGAAATCTCTAGGTGAACCTCAGTTCCAGATGGCACATACTCCATTCCTTAATCTCCGTATGGCTTCTAGTGATGAGATATATGCAATCCAGCAGCTGAAAACAGGCAGAAATTAACTGTCTTTTTTAGGACCTCCTTACTCCATGGACACCAGAACATAATGTTCTTTTCTCATCACCTCAGCAATGCTGGCTGCTTCTCAGAAACAAATAAGTAAATGAACATGAAAAATAAACTATTCTTTTCATACACAGGTTGCCCTCCTTATCCAAAAGTAGAGCATTCCTATGAAACATCTCCAAAGCTAAAATGGAGTAAAACAAAGAAGCAACACCACTAACTTATAAAGAAAAAATCTGAGCATTCCCAGACCCAAAAAATAACTTCTTCTGAGGCTTTTCTGATATTTCAGGGCACATCTTGCTGGCAGACGCACAAAGTAAATTGAGATAAAGGACAGATGCTCACAGAGACTTTCAAAGCTATGGCTCGATGCTGAGATGCTGGGTATAGTTCCCAGGAAAGGAGCTTGGCAATACCACTGTCACTGCTGGGGGTGGGTGGCCTCTGCAATGGCTCACCACAAAGCAAATGCTGAACACTGTTTTTGCTTTTCACCTTTTCTCATAAAAGTGAAAATCCTAAGGGGTGCCTGGGTGGCTCAGTGTGTTGAGCCACCAACTTAGTTGCAGCTCAGGTCAGGATCTCATGGGTTGTGGGATCCAGCCCCAAGACGGGCTCCATGCTCAGCGTGGGCTGGGGAGGGATCTGCTTAGAGATTCTCCCCTTCTGCCCTTCCCCCGCAACATTCCTGCACTCTCTCTCTAAAATAAGTGAATAAATCTTTAAAAAAATAGAAAAGCAAAAATTCTAAGGTTTCTTTAAGATAGTGAAAGCAGGTATTAATGTAGGTCTTTTGTAGAGGTGAAGTGGGGTAATGCCAACTTTCAGAGTGGAAGATACCTGATAGAACTGTGAACCTCAAGAGCATGAGAAGACAGGCCACAAACTAGGAGAAAATATTTGCAAGTGACCTATCTGATAAAAGGTTTTTACCCAGGCACCTGTGTGGCTCAGTGGGTTAAAGCCTCTGCCTTCGGCTCAGGTCATGATCCCAGGGTCCTGGGATTGAGCCCCACATTGGGCTCTCTGCTCAGCAGGGAGCCTGCCTCTCCTGCTCACCTCTGCCTGCCTCTCTACCTACTTGTGATGTCTGTCAAATAAATAAATAAAATCTTTTTTAAAAATGTTTTTATCCAAAATCTACAAAGAGCACTTAAAGTTTCACAGTAAGAAAAAATACAAACAGATTTAAAAATGGGTGTAAGTTCTGAACAGACATCTCACCAAAGAAGATATACAGATGGCAAATAAGCCTATGAAAAGATGCTAGATGACATTTGTCATCAGGGAATTGCAAGTCAAAACAACAAGGTAGCTCTACCCACCTCTGACATTGGCCAAAACACTAACAACACCAAATGCAGATAAGGAAGTGAAGCAACAGGAACTCTCATTCATTGCTAGTAGGAATGTAAAATGGTAAAGCCACTTTGGAAGATGTTTGGCCTTATAAAATTAAACATACTCATACTCTTACATACTCTTACCATATAATCCAGCAATCACGCTCCACTTGGAAACTTACTTCACACAAAAATCTGCAAATGAATATTTACAACAACTTTATTCATGATGGCCAAAAGTTGGAAGCAACCAAATGTCTTTTGGTAGGTGAATGGATAAACCATAGTACACCCAGACAATGGACTATTACCTATCACTAAAAAGGAATAAGCTATCAAGCCATTGAAAGACATGGAGTAATCATTAGTGTTAATATCAAGTTAAAGAAGTCAATCTGAAAAAGCTATATTTTATATGATTCCAACTGTATGGCATTCTAGAAAAGCCAAAACTATGGACACAGTAAAAAGATCACTGGTTTCCAGGGGTTAGAGAGGAAGGAGAGATGAACAGGTAGACCATAGAGGAATTTTAGGACAGTGAAATTATTCTGTGTGATACTAAAATGATGGATACGTACCATTATACATTTGTTCCATCCCAGAGAACGTACAACACCAAGGGTGAACCCTCATATAACCTATGAACTCTGGAGATTATGCTTATTATTATGCTAATGTAGGCTTATCAGTTGTAATACCCCACTTTGGTACAGCATATTGGCAATAAGGAAGGCTGTGGGGAGAAGTGAGTATAAGGAGATACATGGAAACTCTCTGGACTTCTCATCCAATTTTGCTATTCATCTAAACCTGCTGTCAAAAATAACGTTTTTGGGGGTACCTGAGTCGCTCAGTTGGTTAAGCATCTGATTCTCGATCTCCACTCAAGTCTTGATCTCAAGATCATGAATTCAAGCTCTGTGTTGAACTAAAAAGAAAATAATAATAAAATAAAGTATTTTTTAATATATATCTATATAAGCCTGACCAAGCAAGATAACTATTCCTGATGTACTCTGCCTGGCACATCCTACTAGTTCCTTTGTCGGAAGGCAAGGAGAAGTAAGGAGAACTTAACCTGGTGAGATATATGGACCAAGAAAAGAAATTTCTCCACACTTCTTTCCCTATTCTTCACCTCAGTTCCTCCACCTTCCATTCTAACTTTTTGAGTCCCCCAAATTCCACAAGACTCATTTATTTGTAGTTCATCTGGAAAATATCGTAAACATTAACAAATACCTTTCTTGTATGAGGGTATAGATTCAACTCCTTTGCTAAGACCAGGTTTTTTATAAGGGATCCTTGGCTGAAACATTACAGATAAGCAGAAATGGAAAGAAGATGGAAGGAGAAAAAAGACCACAGAAATCGAAGACTGTATGTACTGAAGACAAATTTTGAGAATTTCACCAAAAGTAAAACCCAATTCAAATTAAAAAAAATCATAATTATCTGATTTCAAAACAGCACAATAGTTAAAATGAAGAATTTCTGAAAATAGAAGAATGTTATGTTTTCTGCTCTTTCCCCAGACTTCTGATCTTGGATAAATTATTTAACTTCTCTCTGAACCAGTTTTTCCCAGCTGTGAAATAGAGATACTGCTTGGTTACTGCCAAAGCCATTCCTGGAACAAATCATGGTAGTGTCCCACCCTAAATATTCTGATATAGATGAAACATAATTCAAGTGAGTATTAAGTATAGCTTTGAAGGAGATAAGAAATCAAGAAAAAGGCAATGTGCAGCCTTGGGGGAACACATGAGTGCATGGTATTGTCCCACTTCTCATGGGAAACATGTAGGCTGATTATAATATAATTGGGCTTGTTACTAAAGCAAGGTAATACACACACCCCACTTCACTCTCTTTACATTGTCCTCAAGTCATCACCATGCCCTTGGTCCTGCATTGATTTACCCCTCCCCTTAGTCCCCCAGGGTTCTAGGTTATTATCAGAATCTTCTGTATCTCAAAAATAGATTTGTCAACCAAACGGCAATGTAAAACATAATTTAAAATATCTAAGGGTTTTTCATGAAATAATTTGGTAAGTCACTATCATCTGAAGTTGATAACAGAAATAACTTAGTTGAAAACTGAATCAGAAATGTGAAAAACTAATATGAGAACATACTTCAGAATGAAAAGGAAAAAAAATTTTAGAAAGAGAGATGAGAGAGAAAGTAACAAACAGGGAGGGCAGGAAAGGGAGAGGGATGCCAAAAACTTGTTAGTGCTCCCAAGAGAAAAATGAGAAAACCTGGTACAGAAATAACAGCCAAAAATACCATTAAGGAAAAAAGAGGGGAATGAGCAAATCAAAAGGATTTACCTTATTCTAGGCTAAATAAATAAGAGGAGACTTGCATGTCCCAGAGAGAATGAGTAAATAAATACCAGAGAACATGAAGAAGGTATGTTTTAGTCAGGGTTCCTCAGAAAGTCATGTGAGACAAAATCCTATTTGTGCACACTTTACTGGGTAGTGTGAGCCCAGGGAGCAGAAGTAAAAGAAAGGGGTGATGTAGGGTATAGGATATATTTCTTATCTATTGCTGTGTCACAAATGCTCCATACTCCAAAATTTACTGTTTGAAGCAACACATTCATTATCACAGTTTCTGTGGATCAGGAATCCAGGAGTAGCTGAGCCCAGCGCCTCTTATGCAGAGTCCCCTCCAGTCCTGCAACAAGGTGTCTGCTTAGGTGGCAATGGGACAAGGTGCAATGAAGGTCCCTTGGGGGTGGTCTAGGGGAGGAAGCTCCCACTTCACTTGCAGTCTTCACGTCCTCACTGGCTCTTGGTTGGTGACATTTGTTCTTTGCCATATGAGCCTCTCCACAATGCTCACAACATGTCAGGCAGCTTTCTCTAGAACCAGGGCTCCAAGAAGAAGAGAGAAAGCAAAAGAGGGCAAATGAGATGGAAGTCAGAGTCTTTTTATAATCTAATCTCAGAAGTGACATTCTACCATCATCGCCATATTCTGTTTTTAGAATAGTCACTATGTCAAGCCCACAGTCAAGGAGGGAAGATTATCCAAGGGTGTGTATATCATGAGGCAGGACCTCAAGGGGCACAGATTGGCTGCCTACCACACTAGGGGGGCGGCCCAGCACAGGGAAAAAGGGAGAGTCATAACAGGATGTGTTAGCAAACAGACACAGAGCACGATGAAATGCTTCTCAGAACCATATACAGGAAAGGAGAGGAGAGGAGCTGGAAGGAGAGGAGAGGAGAGGAGAGGAGAGGAGAGGAGAGGAGAGGAGAAAGGGAAAGGAAGGAAAAAAGGGAAGGGAAGAGAAGGGAAGGGAGGGGAAAAAGGAAAAGGGAAAGGAGGGGAAAAGGGACAAGGGAAGGGAAGGGAGAAGGGAGGGGAAAGGGGAAGGAGAGGAAAAGGGACAAGGGAAGGGAAGGGAGAAGGGAGGGGAAAGGGGAAGGGAAGGGGCAGAGCATAGATCCATTAAGTTTTCCCCCACAAAACAATTAACTCTCATTCCTCCCAGCACAGGCTTAGAATGGGCTTTCCTGGGAAGAAAGTGTATGCAGGAGGTGAGAGGCACACGAAGCAGCCCTGGGACTTTCTTGAGGGAGAGGCTGTACCACCACATCAGCATGAAGCTGGAGGGCATCTGCATGGAGTGGGTTGCCCAGATTGGTGAGACAGAGAGATCAGAAGTGTTGTGTAAGAGCTGTTTGACATAGTCTGAGCTCCAAATACTGAAGTGATAGAAACTGAGTCTTCTAGGGGTGCCTAGGTAGCACAGTCCATCAAATCTCTGACTCTTGATTTCAGATCAGGTCATGATTTCAGGGTCATGAGATTGAGAGCCCTGCATTGGGCTCTGTGCTGGATGTGGAGCCTGCTTAAGATTCTCTCTTCCTCTCTCTCTGCCCCCTTTCTATCTCAGAAGGAAAGACAGAAAGACAGACAGACAGGCAGAGAGGGAGGAAGAGTGGGAGGAAGAAAGAAAGGAAGGGGAAGGGGAAGTGAAGGGGAAGGGCAGGGTAGGGCATGGAAGGAAGAAAACTGGATCTTCTATCTTAAGGGCTCGGCACAGTCAGATTTCCAGACGGTTATAAATTACCATATCTCAGTCCCTTGACACTTTCCGTAACAACAGTGGCTTCAGGAACTGCAGGACAGATAAGATAGAAATGGACATATTTTATTTAATAAGTAGGTAAGCATCACCATCATTTACTTAATCACACTCTTCTTGACTTTAACTTGACAGCGCATCTTTGGCATGTCTTCGAAAGTAATACACTTCTTGTTCAGTTTTTACCTAGGTATTTATGCTACATCAGGAGATATCATGGGGTGCCCGGATGGCTCATCAGCTAACTGTCTGATTCTTGATCTCAGGCTCAAGTCTTAATCTCAGGGTCATGAGTTTAGGTCCCACATTGGGGCCCATGCTAAGTGTGGAGACTACTTAAAAAAATAAAGTCATAGACTCAAAGAATTTAATATCTAGAAGAAACTTTAATTCAAATTCATTTAATTTATCTCCTCTCTCCAGGCAGAACTATCCCTCAGTCACTGAAATCAAAATACATCATTTTTTAGAGGATGTTCAGATATACCAATTTTAGATATCACTTAGTGACTGGTTTTAACTATATATCTATTTTCATAAACTACATATATATAATTACACCTATATATTTCTGAATATATCTGTATCTATGGTATAGCTCTCCATCCCTCCCTCTCTCCCCGACCTCCTCTATCAAGAGATTACTTGTTGAACACTTCTTGCAATCCTTTGAGAAAAGAACATGTTCAACATAAAGATTTAAAGAATTAGACAAATTTATTATGCATTATTATAGAAATCAGTCTTAAAATAGTTATTAGATGTATTATATCTTTCCCTTACACTAAATTAAAAGAGTAGAAGCAGGGAAACCAATCAGGGGATTATTGGAGTGGTCCAGGTGAGAGAGTGGTGGCCTGAGCTGGAGAGGAGTGGGCACAAAGTATATTGAGAGATAAAAGCAGTAGGATGTTCTTATAGTTGGCTGTGGGGGACCACAGGAAAAAGTCAAGGGTTAGTTCTGGGGCCAAATGGCCAGATGCCTGGTATCTCCTTCAGAATACCTCTGAGGGGAAGGGAACTGTGGGTAGTGGTGGTAGGGAAGCAAGACTGCCCATAAATTGATCATTGTTGAAGCTAAGTGATGGGTGCATGGGGTTCACTTTGCCCTTCTGTCTTTTTTCCTTATGCTTTAAATTGTCCATAACAAAAATATCTTAACATACCAATATACCTTTACCTATTAATTTCAATTCCAGAAATCAACCTTAAGGAAACACTCAGAACTAAAAAACAGATTTTTATATCAGAATTGTCATAGGATCTCATCTCTGTATTTATAATACTGAGGTATTATAAACAGTCTTGTTGATTAACAAATGGATAATAGCTAAACATACTTTGATAGAATAACATGAATTTATTATATTTCTATTAAAGATCATGTCCTTCAACCAAATCGGCAAAGAAGAAGTCAAACTATCACTCTTTGCAGATGATATGATACTATATGTGGAAAACCCAAAAAACTCCACTCCAAAACTGCTAGAACTTGTACAGGAATTCAGTAAAGTGTCAAGATATAAAATCAATGCACAGAAATCAGTTGCATTTCTTTACACAAACAAGACAGAAGAAAGAAAAATTAAGGAGTCAATCCCATTTACGGTTGCACCCAAAACCATAAGATACCTAGGAATAAACTAACCAAAGAGGCAAAGAATCTGTACTATATGAGTACTATAAAGTACTCATGAAAGAAATTGAGGATGACACAAAGAAATGGAAAAATGTTCCATGCTCCTGGATTGGAAGAACAAATATTGTGAAAATGCCTATGCTACCTAAAGCAATCTACACATTTAATGCAATCCCTAGCAAAATCCCATCCATTTTTTTTCAAAGAAATGGAACAAATAATCCTAAAATTTATATGGAACCAGAAAAGACCTCGAATAGCCAAAGGAATATTGAAAAAGAAAGCCAAAGTTGGTGGCATCACAATTCCGGACTTCAAGCTCTATTACAAAGCTGTCATCATTAAGACAGTATGGCACTGGCACAAAAACAGACACATAGATCAATGGAACAGAATAGAGAACCCAGAAATAGACCCTCAACTCTATGGTCAACTAATCTTCAACAAAGCAGGAAGGAAAGTCCAATGGAAAAAAGACAGCCTCTTTTTCCCCAGCACAAATGGTGCTGGGAAAATTGGACAGCCACATGCAGAAAAATGAAATTGGACCATCTCCTTGCACCACCCACGAAAATAGACTCAAAATGGATGAAGGACCTCAATGTGAGAAAGGAATCCATCAAAATCCTTGAGCAGAACACAGGCAGCAACCTCTTTGACCTCGGCCGCAGCAACTTCCTAGGAACATCGCCAAAGGCAAGGGAAGCAAGGGCAAAACTGAACTATTGGGATTTCATCAAGATCAAAAGCTTTTGCACAGCAAAGGAAACCGTTAACAAAACCAAAAGACAACTGACAGAATGGGAGAAGATATTTGCAAATGACATACCAGATAAAGGACTAGTATCAAAAATCTATAAAGAGCTCAGCAAACTCAACACCCAAAGAACAAATAATCCAGTCAAGAAATGGGCAGAGGACATGAACAGGCATTTCTGCAAAGAAGACATCCAGATGGCCAACAGACACATGAAAAAATGCTCCACATCACTTGGCATCAGGGAAATACAAATCAAAACCACAATGAGATACCACCTCACACCAATCAGAATGGCTAAAATTAACAAGTCAGGAAATGACAGATGCTGGCGAGGATGTGGAGAAAGGGGAACCCTCCTACACTGTTGGTGGGAATGCAAGCTGGTGCAACTATTCTGGAAAACAGCATGGAGTTTTCTCAAAAAGTTGAAAATAGAGCTACATTATGACCCAGCAATTGCACTACTGGGTATTTACCCTAAAGATACAACTGTAGTGATCTGAAGGGGCACGTGCACACAAATGTTTATAGCAGCACTGTCCACAATAGCCAAACTATGGAAAGAACTTAGATGTCCATCAACAGATGAATGGAGAAAGAAGAAGTGTATATACATACAATGGAATACTAAGCAGCCATCAAAAGAAATGAAATCTTGCCATTTGCGATGACATGGATGGAACTAGAGGGTATCAGGCTTAGCAAAATAAGTCAATCGGAGAAAGACAACTATATATGATCTCCCTGATATGAGGAAGTGGAGATGCAACATGGGGGGTTTGGGGGGTAGGAAAAGAATAAACAAAACAAGGTGGGATTGGGAGGGAGACAAACCATAAGAGACTTTTAATCTCACAAAACTGAGGGTTGCTGGGGCGAGGGGGGTCAGGAGAGGGTGGTGGGGTTATGGACATTGGGGAGGGTATGTGCTATGGTGAGTGCTGTAAAGTGTGTAAACCTGGCAATTCACAGACCTGTATCCCTGGGGCTAATAATACATTATATATTTATAAAAAAATAAAAACAATTTAAAAAAATCACACCCTTAATAATTTGAAAAATACTGACTATATAATAGAAAGTTAAATATGTAAATATATATATGCCAAAAGAAAATATACAACAAAATACTATCATTGTAAGGGTGCCTGGGTGGCTCAGTCAGTTGGGCACCCACCTCTCGGTTTGGCTCAGGCTGTGGTCTTGAGGTCTTGGGATCGAGCCCATATTGGGCTCTGCACTCTGCAGAAAGTCTGCTTGAGTTCTCTCCATCTTCCCCTCATGTCCCCCCACTAAAATAAATGTATAAATCTTTAAAAAAATTTATCATTTTAATGAGGAAATTTTTTTAAAGACTTTATTTTTAATTTTTTGACAGAGAGAGATCACAAGTAGGCAAAGAAGCAGGCAGAGAGAAGAAAGAAGCAGGCTTCCTGCTGAGCAGAGAGCCCGATGTGGAGCTCGATCCCAGGACCCTGGGATCATGACCTGAGCCGAAGGCAGAGGCTTAACCCACTGAGCCACCCAGGTGCCCCTTAATGAGGGAATTTTGAGTGATCTTTTATTTTATCTTTTAAACCACAAATAATTTACTACAAAGAATATGCATTAGAAAGAAGTAAACATTACTTTAAAGAGTAGGAAAAGAATGATTTGTTGGAATTCGTCACTCTTAGTGATGAATTAAACAGTTAAAACAATAGATTTTCTTTCATTCTGGAACATTTATTGACTATTTATTATTTGCAAAGCACTGTTCCGTACTTACTTTATGCCATTTAGCAGGAAAAATAATTCACATTTCAGATTAGTTAAAAAGAGAGGAGATAAAGTTGGAGAGAACAAAAAGGAAGGAATTCAGTGTTTAGAAAGCCCAAAGTAACTTTCTAGAAAGATAATGTGTTCAATTTGGGAACACTCAAGTCCAATAGAGTTAATAGCAATTCCCCACCCATTTCCTTTATTGCCACTGCTTCAGTATGGTCTCAAAACCACAGAAAAACAATACTTCATATGTCCCACTTCAATGAATTCTAAGTTCATGATGAAAACTAGGAGAAAAGTAAGCATTGTTCAATGACAGCTGCTGCAAAAATGTGTCAATGTTACTTGCAAAACCCTGGGAGGCAGAGATATACCCTTTTCTGGGAAAAAAAAATGGGAAAATGAGTAAACATTACAAGAATTTGTCATAAAAGTGCTGAAATTACAATCCAAGTTGGCAAGATTTCTTAGCATTTTCCTTTCCTTTGTGGTCTTCTGGGAAGGCTCAGGGCTCCCTCCACCCTGAGATTGGGGATCTTACCAGCAGGCCTGACCAGGATGAATATGGAAAGGGCCAGCTGCCCCAGGGAAGACGACTGCGGAGCCCAGATACCCAGCCACTGATTCCTTGAAGACAACAGGTATCCGAGTAAACTTCAGAACTTCGGACTGCTGGAACCCACAAGTTTTAACCTGTAACTGAGGGTTCCGTTTCAATAAGCACAAGGTCTTGTTTTTTAAAATATTAATGAATGAGGGCCTCTACAGAGTAAGGATTACTTCTTATTTCTTACTTCTTTTTGTTTGAATGTGGCAAGTTTTCCTGAGAGGAAAAATTCCTCTTTCTTCCAAGGTAGGCAGGGGAAGCATAACAGTTCTTGACACAGGGTCAACCTGTGTCAAGTTCTTGACAACCGCTATGTTGTTCCAGATCCTGATGCATATGGAGAGTAGAGGGTGCATAACATGTGTGTCAGAAGAAGAGGGGAATGGATGTGGGGTGGAGGAAGGGTTTATAAGGCTTGTGCCCTTGGGTGCCTGGGTGGCTCAGTGGGTTAAGCCGCTGCCTTCGGCTCAGGTCATGATCTCAGGCTCCTGGGATTGAGTCCTGCATCGGGCTCTCTGCTCAGCAGGGGCCTGCTTCCCTTCCCCTCTCTCTGCCTGCCTCTCTGCCTACTGTGATCTCTCTCTGTCAAATAAATAAATAAAATCTTAAAAAAAAAAGATTTTATAAAATAAAATAAGGCTTGTGCCCTTGATGAATATTGCACATTCACAAATTCATATTCTCTTTTGTCTGAGCTCTGTGGTTACAATAATCTGCACTGAAAAGACAATAGAGGCCAGACTGCACCATGTACTTTCCTTCTATGCCCTCACATCCTCGGTATTATCTTCCTCTGAGGTAGCGCAGATCCCAAATGGCTAGAAACCTCAATATGTCCACAGGGCTTGGGAAGAAAAGCATCTCTATTCTTTTTTGCAGATTTTCCAATGGCCTATGGATTCTCTTGACTTAAAAGAATAATTTTTGCTCTGCTGTAAAACAAGATAAAAACTTCTGACTCTTGAAAAACCTATAGAGGATTAAAATGGTAAATGAGCCACATGCAGTAATTCACAGTTCATGAACCTACTTAATATAAAAGGAGTTCTTGTTTATAAGATTTTTTAAATCACATGAAAGTGATGTTAAAAAACAAGAACTATACTTGAAAGAAATCCAGACTAAATGTATGGATAACCAAAGAATAGTAAAAGATTTATTACCATAATGGTAGTAAATGATTTACTACCATAAGGTATTCAAACATTTAGACTGACTTCTGATGTTTGCATGTTCTGGGACAAGAACTAGAGCCTGTAAAATAAGTTAATTAGACTTGGATGGCTTTGATATCTAGTGGGACATTCATGACGTATTTTATGTATCTTGCATGCGACACATGATTACGGCATATGAGGTAATGTTACACAATGCATGGTGTGCATGAATTAAGAGAGAAATATGCAACACATAATCATTTGGTACACAGATTCTTGACAGTTGATTTATATTCCGAAAAGAACAGATTTTTAGCTCATTGAGTTCGAAGTTGCATATATTGCCAGAGGATAAACAGCTATATTCCTGTTTCTTCTAGACAAATTATTTTTCATGTTGACAGGCATAAAGTGACTTCTCTTCTATATAATTGATTATAAAGCCTTAGCTCTTTGACAGAAAAAAGTACACAAACATCTCTAATATCCCTTAATATTATTTTTATCCTTTGAGATCAGGTGAGTAGAATATATAAAAAAAAGTGAGGGATTATAAAAGATATGGCCAAGAACAGCAGGATAAATCCTGTGCCCCAAAACACAATATATCTGTATACTCAAAGATGGGATAAACATAGCCAGTTATTTTTTCTTAATAAAATCAACTTTTCTTTATCTTTGACACAAAATGTTGTAAAGGACAATGAAAGGCAGTAACACCCTATTTCATGGGGGAAATGTGGGTAGAGTCTACCAAAAACAATCAACCAAAAAGCTTAGGGTCAAAAGCTTAGGCACAAAATTCTATAGTATAGTGTAGTATAGAGTAGTACAATAGACTGCATATGTTATGATATTGTCTATAGTTTCTCACCATGGAACTTTGGTTCATTGGAGAGACAAGATTAATATAAGAAACAACAGACAAACCATTTAACAACAATCTAAATGGTTGCTAAATGCCATGGGCAAATTATAGACCCGTGGAAACCTACAGCAAAGAGGTTCTTCATTGGCCAGTGAAAGCTCCATGGAGGAAGTGACACTAGACTTATTCCAAATAAAAAGTGTGTGACCTATTTAGGCTAAAGGAAGAAAGAAGAGAAGGCTGTCCTGGCTGAGAATAAGAAGTGTGAATATAAGTAGAATGAGCTTTGTGCATTTGAGGAACGTTAAGAGACTCACCTGACTAAAAACAGAGCATACATGTAGAAGAAAATGGGAAAATGGAAAAAGCTGTTGGATCAGTAGAGAGGAGTCATGAAGGGCCTCAGAAAACTGGCAAGGGATTTAGATGTCTGATAGGAGCAAGGAGTGGTGAGAGAAAAGCTGTGTTTAAGGCACATTTGTCTGGAGTGCACGTGTAGGAGAGATTGGGGCAGGGGCTGATGTACCCACCCAAGAATGAGCATGGGGGGAGGAGTGACAATGAAGAGACAGAACAGACATGGGGAACAAGATGAAAGAAGTTAGTAGATAAGCCGAGTGTCAGAGATATCAGAAGTGAGTGGAGACAAGGTTTTAAACTGAGAACATGAGAGGAAAAGTAAAAAAAAGTTGGTATTGATGACAGAGATATCAAAACGAGGATGGATAGCCAGTCGTGGAGAGACAATTTCATTTATAGAGTTTCAGTTTCCACATGGGGATCCAAGAAGTGTCTTTAAACTAAATATAAAGCAGGGGTTTAAAAACCCACTTTCAGCATTCAGAAATCTAGAGTGGGAATTCAGTTTGTGATAATTAAGCCTTGAGACTCTCTAATGGTTATAGGATTGGAGGGAAAAAAAGAGCCACGGAATCTGGAAAATTGTATTTTTGTTCTTCACAGCCTTTGTGGGTGTGAGGAGAAAAGTGAATGAGGAAAACATATCTTAGACCCTTAGTATCTCTTAAAACAACGTCAAAGAGCCTGTTTGGCAACTAAGAAGGTACTCATAAAACCTTAGATCTTTTTGGGATCCATCCAGAATAATCACCTATTGCACAGACAGAATGTAAGCACCACAAGCACAAGAACTTGATTTGTTCATTCATGTGCCCCAGGCACTAGAATAATGTCTGGTACATGGTAGGCAAATATTCAATAAACATTTATTGAATAAGTGGTTAAATAGGGGAATGGAGAGATCAGGAAGATGAGGCATAATGGAATTGATGCTTGGTCACTAGGGCCACACAGGTCCTCTGACAGAGCAAACCATGCAGGTGCATTTCTACTGCAGACTGACTTGAGGTAAAAGCCTCCCTGAATCCGAGACCAGTATTCTATGGGCAGGGGGCTAGCAGAGCTAGAGATGGAGCTTCACTCTGTAGGGCAGGGGATAGGCTCCCTGGGATATTTAAAGTCCTTGCTTTTTCTAACTCCCCAGTTATAGATAACAGGCTGTGTGAAGAAAGCCCAACACAGCCAGGGTGATCTCATACTTAGTAAAATTCCCTGAAGCATGCATAGTCATTGTTTCATTCGAGGCCAATATCTGTAGCCAACATTGCTCCTCCCAGCACTAAGCTTCAGACTGGGTCCACTGGGACACCGCCATCCCAGAAAACACAATGTTTCAGGCTCACATACTTTCTGCATGTGTGATGCAGGGGTCTCCCTGAAAGGGTGGAGTTTTAGCTGCAAGGGGCTCTTTATTCCTAAGCCCAAAGGGGTTCACCTCTTGATCTTGCCAGGTGGTTTTCTATGAGTTAAATTTATAATAAGCCAAGGCTGTCTTTAGTCAGATTTTGGCCTCTTTGGGTTGAGATGACTAAACTTTTGTAATTTCTCACTCCTCTCTGATTTGATGGGTGGTATTTCTGCCAGAAAGGGACAACATCAGTCCAAAAGATTCTCTTTTCCCAACAGAAATTCTGTCTGCTGTCTGAAAGTGTGAAAGGAGAAGACTCAGGATCAGACATGTTCAAAGTTGGAAGGCATCTAAGAGATCCTCTAGTCCAGGGTCCTAAACTCATGCAAACAGGGGCCGAGCAGTTGAGAGAGAATGGTGAATGGGAGTGACAGGGTCTGTGTCAACCAGAGACTTGATAACCCACTCCATGGACTCACACTGAAGGACCTGACAGGCCCATGCTAGCCAGATGAAGCACATCTGTGCACTGATTAGGCCCTGAGCCATGTCAATCCCTTCATTTTACAGATGAGATACATGAGGTCCATCCAGAGACAGAGTGAGATCATTTTGCTACAGAAAGAGCACTGCACTAGAAATCATGAGACCTGAGGTTCTAGACCTGTCCACATACACCAAATGACCTTGAAATAAGATGGACTCCTCGGAATCTCATTTCCTTGTCTATAAAAGAAGAATTTCCCTAAGATCTTGTGTTCTAAAATTCTAAGACTCCCCAAGGTCACCGGATCGGTTAGTGACAGATCTCTAATTGGAGCTCAGGTTTCCTGGTAGAGTGTTCTTTCTTTTTCCTAATACAAACTGCCTGCCAAGACAGGACTAAAGGAGGAAACAGCAAAAACACGTGGGAACCCGTGTTGGCTTCTTATGACATCTGCTCACTACTTGAGCAGACTGTGAAAACCAAGCGGGGAGGGAGACCTGGAACAATTTGGTGCCACATGTCGGGCTTTCTCGCTCTTACTGAAGCATGTGCTGAGTCCCTATGTGTCCCAGGCAAGCCTTCTGAAGATGGGAGTCTTCAGACCCTTCATGACCTGTATGGAGTACAGGTCACCCAACACCAAAAGGATAGATCCAACTTGGAAGAGACATGGATCTCCTTGTTTTGTTTCAGTTTCTTGTTTTACTTTTTTGGGGGGTTTGTTTTAGAGAACTTTTCCTTCTGTTGGAAGGTGGAAAAGTAAAGAGCTTTTTCTTCATCAAGAGCCCTGTTAGAGCCCAAGGTTGATCTTCATCCTGTAGTTCTCACTTCCCTGTATGATCTTACATTCTATATTTTTTTTCACCTGTGTGGTGGTTCTTATTAGGAAAAATTATCTTGCTTACCAATCTGCTTCTTATTCTCTGTATTACCAATTTGTTTTTATTTCTTTTTTACAGATTTATTTGTGTGAGAGAGAGCAAGCGAGCATGCAAGCAGGGACTGGGGGAGAGAGAGAAAGATAAGCAGACTCCCGGCTGAGCGGAGAGTCTGATGTGGGAATCCACACGGGGCTAGGTCCCAGTACCCTGAGATCAAGCCCTGAGGTGAAATCAAGAGCTAGACCCTCAACTGACAGAGCCATCTATGGCCCCAGTGTATCACCACTTTAAATGCATGTTTGATGAGAGCGGGGACTCTGTCTTCCTTGTTCACTAGTATATGTCCAGTGCACCAAACACTGCCAGGTCCGTAGTGAGGTAGAATAAATATTTAATGGGTAAATAAATGATTGCTCAAGATTCAATAGCTAATCAGTGGAGGAGTCAGGTGTTGTACCAAAGTCATCGAACTGTCAGTTCTTTTCCCTCAACTATGGGGCCTAAAAAGAACTAACTTTTTTAGTGAGTTGTCTGAGGAAGAGCCTACTAGGTCTAGGCATCAGGACAGCATGGGTTAGAAGAAAGAACCAGATTCTTGTCCAAGCTCCAGTACTCACTAGCACAAGACCTTGACCAAACTAAACAATGTCAACTTTAGACAAGATCTTAAGAGATCATCTGGTCTAAAGACTATGAATATGTTTATAGCATCAGTAAGCTTTATTCAAACACCATCTCCCACAGAACCTGAATCTACAAATCCGATAGAACAGTGCTACTCTGGTAAACGCCGAGGACAGTCTCTGTCTGGACTGACCCCATTCAGGTCATCTCTGAAGCAAAACACAGTGTAAATCCCCTTAGTTAGTACAGTTGCCCACCCTAGAATCAGGGCAGTCACTCCACCGGGGCAGCCCGTTCTGTTACTGTGGTACTTCTGAGGGAGCCCAACCTCTTCTAGGCTCCCAAAATGTCCATTCCCCAAAACCGAAAGCCACCCCTCACCAGCTCTATGCCAGCTGTCAAAAGACAAAGACCAGGAAGATAAGGGCCCTGTCCTGAACAAGAGAGATCGGGGTCTGAAAATCAGCTCCAAGCTACTTATCTTCTCTAGCCCTTAAATATCTCTTTTGTAGGTTAGGGATACGACTGGAGTTATCCCATGGGGAAGACGGTGGTAAAGATTAAGGACAGGAATGTGAAGGATTTGATGCAATGCCTGACACAAGGTAAGTGCTCAGTACATTTCAGCTTTCCTTTCAGGATCATCATCTTCATCCTTACGTATTCCCACCTCACCCCCTTGCCACCATCACCACCCGTACTTCTCCTCGAGGAATCTGCTTGAGGAAGCAGATCAGTGTGCAGTAAAATACAATTCGTCGTGGTAAGTTCTACCGTGGAGATCTGCACTAACTATTTCTTTAACGATTAGCCAAGAGTATCAGCAAAATAACTCAGCAAGCGTGTCATGTCCATGTAGTTACGCCTTGAAATGATTTTTCCTGGCCAGACCAGTTGGAATCATTCCAGTCCTACAGGATCTCACCACACAGAGCAGCATCAGCATCATCGGGTTATCTGTTAGCAAGGCAGCATTTCAGGCTCCATCCTAGGCTTACTGTAGCAGGATCTGCATTTTAACAGAGGTGTCAGTGGCTTCATATGTGTATTAAAGTTGGAGAGGTACCACAGGGTCAAGTGCTTCATCTGTGAGATGGGGAGACAACTATTTGCTCTGCCTGCCTCACTAGGGGTCATGAGAAAACTGAATGAGATGCATAGAAAAGCACCTTAAAACAAATCAACCGTGAATTTCTCAGTGCCTACCGGATTCCTTTACACATAGGACTGGTTGAACCCTCACGGACGTATGGAAGGACTATTCCAGCAGGCCATCCTGTTTGATGTCTGAATCAGTTATTGAATATCTACACTTTCCATGCTATCTTTGCCTTATGAACTGCATGTGTTCTCTGTAAAAGAGGAAATTCCATTAAAATGATTTCTGCCTCAGAGTATATACATGTTCTTGAGCCTGCCTGGTCCCTGTGTGGTCATCTTTCAGAATTCAATTTGACCTACAGTTATTACTCCCACTCTATTTTATGGAACACTTTCAGCCAGCTACATGATTTAATGGGTTTAAACACATCATTATTGCCATTATTTCATAGCTCACATGCCTAAAATAATACATGACACATTTTTAAATGCATCTGAAGACTTATTTTTAAATTTTATTACCTAGGAATTAATAAAAGCTACTCATTAAATCTTGCCACCCAGGATATCTAAGCCCTGGTTCTAGCTGGTAGTTGGGTGGTCAAAACACATGTAAGGGAGATATACCCTGAGGTATCACAAGAAGGCTGAAACCAGACATCACAGGGGAAAAAGAAAATTCAAATATCAGTATAGCCAATGCCCTCAAAGGTGGCCCAACATAAAAACAAATGATCCAATAGTGCAAAGCCCCCAACTAACTTATTTCACAGAGGCGACCAATGCAGGCACTCAATATAAAATGCACTTCGAACTCTCCAGAGAGCCAGCTATGAGTCAGATATTATTAGGGAAATATGAGGAACTGGGAAGCATTAGGAGGCAGCCGAGGAAGGCAAAATGGCAAGGATCCAAGGCAAGGAGTCACAAAGTCAGAAGAAAGAGGTCATGCCTGCAAATGCTTAGGCTGGTACTCACCACTCCATTCAGCCTTCTCTTCATTGTAAAATGCTGCAGAAAGAGAAGCAGTAACATGAATAACAGCAAACCACAGTACATGTCCCATGTTAGGGACACCAACATAACCCTCTCCCTCATTGTTTAGGGATGTTCTGTTCCTACAGCATTCATCTGCTGCCTCTTTGCCTTCCAGTGCAGCTCATTCTCCATACAGTTTCCCAGCTAGCCCTGTTCTGGAGGCCTTTGAGTACCTGATTTAAGACATGCTGGGGCTGATGTCAGGAACAACTTACCTCTTTGGAGAGGACAGCAAGTATTCTGGCTCTACTGTGACCAGGAGTGGTGTCTAGTTCTTTGTGGCCTGGGACTCAGGAGATGGAAACCAAGACTTGGACTGGGAATCCTGGGGGCCTACTGTCTTCTCTCTTTGAACTGCTCCATCCATTACCCTTATGGTCCCTGGAGCTGGATGGGGTATAGAGTTAGTTTAGTTCAGTTAGTTAGTTTAGTTAGTTAGTTAGTTTAGTTAGTTAGTTAGAGTTAGTTTAGTTAGAGTTAGTTTAGTTTAGTTCAAACTCTCATTCACATCTAGCTTTACTCTGTGGGGACCACAAATGTGTCAAGTCTATCATGTTAAGTCTGAACTCTACCTTCTCTGAACTTAAAAGAAAGCCCCAAAGTCTTTTCATAGTCAGCCACTGGCCAATTCTGAATAGTCAAAGCCATCTCACCTTTACATCAAAGTTTCCATTGTATCTGGGTTTGTTGCTAACAATTCTAATATTAATTAGAATCTTTTACATTATTTTTTAATATTATGGTGCCTCGAGAAACCAATGGATGTAATGGGATTATAACACAACTGTCCAGTTAGATGGAGAATATGATAATGCTTTTGATGCAAATTTTAAATCCATCCCTGCAGAAACCACAATAAAGGTTTTTGCCAGCAACAGTTCCTCCCTTTCCCTCTGCCTCTTAAATGGCCCTATGCTTCCCCATGTGTCCTCACCCATGCTATGGCTTGCCCTCCCCTCTTGGGAACTTTGAGTAATAAACTATCTTTTCTATGGCAATCACTTCCTGATATATTGGTCTTATCATACCCCAGATTTTCTATTAATATACTATATTTTAAAGCATTGGTCAAATTTGAGTCCAAATTTGGTTGCCAATCAAGGAACTCATTCCAAGAAAGGGGTAGTCCTGCTCAGAGCTCCCCTGGCAGTGCGCTGAGAAGGATGAGCACATGCAGAACATCCATCTGGCTCATCAGGCCACCTGCTGCCATGTTGCTGCCTCACTCCCTGCATCACATCCAGACTTCAGCCCTGGAGTCTGCTGTGACATGTGTCCCTGTCCGGGCCATGGCTTACTCTTGCTCTAAGAGACATTTCATCCCATTCAGGGTATAAGGACCTGTGCCATGCTGGTGTGGAATTCTCCACAGCCAGGAACTATTCCTAAAAGAAGAGTATGGCAGAGATGAGAGAGGTCGGGAGGAAACATGAGCACTGGGACTTCGTACTAAGCAAACGAGGCTAGGCTTGTTATGGAAAAATGGTCCAGGCTACCACCTGGTTATTACACCTTCACAGAGTCGGGGTCAGGAAACCTAGATTATGTCCCCAATTTTTCTGAAAACCAGAGATGTAGGATGCCTTCTTAGGCAAATCATTTTTCCTTCCAGGTTACTAATTCTTCATCTATGTATGGGTTAAACACGGTGTGTCAGCTGCGTCAGAACTGACAAAAGGAAGTCAGGCAGCACCACCTCTTAGAGGTTTTCTATGTGCAGACCAAACTTCCAATTAACATGAGATATGTGGGGAGATTCTTCCATGAAACTCCAGGTATGCTTCTTTTTTATTTTTAACTTTCTGTTTTGAAATAATTTTAAATGTCAAAAAATTATAAGAATAGGACAAAGAACATCTATATACCTTAGATTTACTAATTGTAAACACTTCAGCCAATTTGCTTTAGCATTCTCTTTCTTTCTCTTGCCATACATACACACACACCTCTAATATAGAAGACTGCTATCAAAACAGAGTCAGCAGTCAACCCAGAGGTAACAAAAACTTTATGAAAGTGTAGAATGGCTATGACTGCCCAGAACCTGTGTATCTCCCCTGTCCTTCATCTCCCAGCTAAGTTAGAATGACTCTTTAACCAGCAAGCATGCCATCCAGGTAGGTTGGAACTCCCTAGAAGCAAGGTCATAATGAGGAAAGGTAGGGTTGTCCTCAATCTCTAACTTGAAATATTTAATTTAGAATTCTTGAGGTTTGGCCAGACTGTGGGTTATGTGGAATATGAGTTTTCAAGGAATAGGGAACAGTTGCAGACCTAGCTGATTAAGACAAATATTTGTATGTGTCGAGGAAAATTCAGTTTCTGCATTGTATTTTAAAATTAATGCATTTTAGCCACTTTTTAAATTATACGTAAGATACATTTTCTAAGAAAGGAAAACCTTTAGATCTGTTTATAATTTTGAGAGTCTTTAGTCTTTTTATATTGGTAATTCATACCATAAACCACTCAAAGAACAGTTAGTGGGTTAATTTTCACTAGGTTGGTGGGTGAAATCAACCTCTTAAGAAATGGTTATCATTTTAAGTGAACAGTCTTCTACCTGTACATTTTAACAACTGTAGTTTCCTATAGCAAACACTCAGTCACAGTAGTCCTTAAATTATTAAAACAAAAATATCTTTGCAAACAGATTTAAATGGAAACCCAACTTTATGATATCACATTATAGATTTAAAATGAATTTTAAGATAATTGGTTTATAACTATTTACTATCTTTTCTCCATTTAAATAAAATTTAATGACTAACCTAGCACTTTGATTTTTTAAGTTTTTATTTCGAGCAGTTTTCGGTTTACAGCAAAATTGAGAGAAAGGTACAAGGATTTCCCATATACCCCTTACTATGACACATATGTGGACTTCCCCACTATCAACACCCTCCCCCACTCAAGTGGTATATTTGTTATAATTGATGAACCTACATTGGACACGTTATCACCAGAAGTTTATAGGTTACATTGCAGTTCACTCTTGGTATTATATATCAGATCTAGACGAACATGTGATGGCAGATAGCCATCAGTATGGTATCATGCAGAATATACTCACTGCTCTAAAAATCCTCTGTGATCCTCTTTGTCTCTCCTTCCTCTCCAACCCCTAGAAACCACTGATCTTTTAACTGTCTCCATAGTTTTCCCTTTTCCAGAAGGTCATGTTTTCATTTTTTAAAAATACATTGCCTCTTGGGCTCTAAAGTTTCTTTCTCTGACTTGTGGGCCTCTAGCTTTCACTTTAACCAAAGCTGAATTAAATATATTGGAACTTCAAAAATGCTTCTGCTTCTATATGCAATTTATTCTACATATATTAATATGTTCTGAAGAAGTAGACATCATTCTCGTTTTAGAAATGAAAGAAGAAACTAAGATTTAGGAAAGCTAACTTGTCCCAAATCACTCTACTTATGAGCAACAGTTTTAGGATTGGGTTCCAGATTTTTTACTCCAAAGCTCATTATTTTCTGCTACATGCCCTTTAGCTTCCTTCTCAGGAATGCAACCACTAGATAAACAGTCCATGTCTCTTGAGGCAACGTAATTCATTCCACGTGAACCTGCAAAATAGCAGTGACTTGGTTTAGCATTGACCATCTTGTTTTGGAAACGTAATCCGGGAGAAATGCTTTCTTCCCTATTTACTATGTGTGTGTGCTCTCTGGCTGCCTCTATTCTTCTCAGGAAGAACTCTGTACCAGTTCCCATGAATGTGTCTCTTCCTCCTCAGGCTGGTATGAAAGAAATCCATAAACTGCCAACACCTGGGAAGGCCTCTGAATGTTTTGGAGCAGGGGAATGCCAGTGCTTCATTTCTGGATGTTCTCTCTACAGATGCAGCTCCTCTGGATAGCTTCTCTTTTCTATAGCTTCAAGGATGTCATCTCTTTTCTTCTCTCCTTCCTTTAACCAACCCCTTAACCTATTTCCAACTTCCAGGGTCGTTATCAATATCAATATCTCCCATTGGCACCTCCACCCCTGGCTTCCTACTTAAGTACTGAATCTGTCCTAAGAATCTTTTCATCTCTTCTAGTAAGCCAGAATCTTGGTTGCACCCTAAACATCATCTCATCTTCAAGATCAGTCCCTACACAATCAGTGAGTGGTTCATGCACAAAAACCAACACAAACAAGTTTCTGGGGTAGTTTTGCGTACGTGTGCTCAGACTTATGGTTTCCCTTGAAAAACGTCTACTCAAAATCAATAGTAAAAATGCCTGTTAACTGCTAAATTTGCCATGCAGGGATTTCTAGGAAGGGTCCTAAGGAACACTGTCCAAATATTTAACAATAAACCACTTTCTAGCAATTCATTATGTATATTAATGTGTTAAAAACCCTTTAAAGTGACTTTAATACATTCTCTCAAAAATACGTCAGCAAGAAACTTTTGTGGCCAGCTATAACATCCATGGAACATCAGTTTAGGAAATGTTAGTCTAATTGTATGAAAGCCTCTGAGTACATTAAAATATGGAAAGTATTTTAAATGTTCTCTTAGGAGCTTGAAGCTGCAGTAATTTATAATGATAATTTACAATGATAAACATCTGAAGGACCTCTGAAGGCAAATAAACTGACCAGGATTTGTTAAGTGTGGAAAATAAAGGCAGATCCTATTTTTTTTTTTTGCGTAGACACCCTTGGAATCCCTAGAAAAAGCTGAACAATGAAAAATGATTGGGGTGCCTGGGTGGTTCAACGGGTTAAAGCTTCTGCCTTCACCTCCGGTAATGATCCCAGGGTCCTGGGATTGAGCTTCACATTGGGCTCTCTGCTCAGAAGGGAGCCTGCTCCCCCACCCCCGCCCCCCCAGCCTACTTGTGACCTCTGTCTGGCAAATAATAAATAAATAAAAATCTTTTTAAAAAAAGAAAAAACTGATTGTCACTCGGGGATGTTTTCACCCTAGGCAACTGTCTTTCAGTACTAGAAGGCATATTTATTGTGATCAAATTAAACGCTAATTCTAGGTAAGACATGCAGAAAGGACCCAAATTGGTGACAAATAAACACGTGAACGAATCATTTGCATATTTTTTAATGTGACAGAGTGAGAATGTGAATTTTACAGTAAAAATAAAGGTTAAAATTGAATTTTAATAGAGGAGGATGAGGAGGAAAGTCATGATGGGAAGGGTATGTTTGATAAGAAAAAGCACATATTTCTAAGGCCATGCAATGGTAAGGGCCCTTTTACTTACTCTAAAGAATCCCCAAATTTAATATTATTTCAGTCAACTATATCCAATAACTGCTTGTTAGATCAATATCAAGTCTTGAAGCTTTATGGTATTTGCCTTATTACAAAAACTAACATTTGATAAATTTCCCTGGAAATTACACTATTCCAGAGGGGGAGGTGGGAGCCAGAACTTGCTTGTTATTCACATGATTTGATGGCATCACGGAATTCCAGAAAATAAACTATATGAATATTTCCCCAGGGGTTTATTGTCATTGCTACCTACATTTGCTTATCTAAAAATTCCGAGTGAGACATCTTTCCTGAGAACTCCACGGGGCAAAGAAATGAGCCTCTTCTGGTCAGGGTTTTCCTCTGATATAACATTCCTTGAGTTCCATTTAATCAATTGCACAAAGGAGGCAGCAAAGAGGAGGCCCAGGAATAGGCAAAGAAACCCAAACTGAGGACACTGTTACCCACAAACGCAGCAGCTGCCCTCACACGGGAGATGGATGCTGGTGAAAAAGTCTCCAACAGGCCAGGGCAGCCCCAAGTCTGAAACATTTTACTTGAACTAAAGATGCACAAAGTAAACTTATTTACCACTTGTACTATTTTTTTTTAAAGATTTTATTTTATTTATTTGAGAGAGAGAGACAGTGAGAGAGAGAATGAGCGAGGAGAAGGTCAGAGAGCGAAGCAGACTCCCCATGGAGCTGGGAGCCTGATGTGGGACTCGATCCCGGGACTCCAGGATCACGCCCTGAGCCGGAGGCAGTCGTCCAACCAACTGCGCCACCCAAGCGTCCCCCACTTGTACTATTTTTGATTCATTCTATTTGTTCCTTGTTCCTTTTACCCTTTCTTTTCCTGCCCTTTCTGGTAGTAATTGAAGATTTTACATAATTTCGTTTTATCTTTTTTCTTAACCTATCAATTATACCTCTTTGAAAGGCAATCTTAACATATGACCTAGAGTTTGTGATATGCATTTACAATTAATCTAAGTCCACCTTTAAAAATCACTATTCCTTTTCACATGTAACACAGGTGCCTTTTAACAGAGCATCCCACTGCCTCCTGCCTGTTGCTAATATACCCACATCCCTCTTTTCACTTATTCTATGGTACTAATTATGCAGTGCACTGTTATTATCATTAATTAAAACAAAACAGCTATCTTTTGGATCAATTAAGAAAAGTACATAATTTGGGGACGCCTGGGTGGCTCAGTTGGTTGGACGACTGCCTTCGGCTCAGGTCATGATCCCGGAGTCCCGGAATCGAGTCCCGCATCGGGCTCCCAGCTCCATGGGGAGTCTTCTTTCCCTGACCTTCTCCTCGCTCATGTTCTCTCTCACTGTCTGTCTCTCAAATAAATAAATAAAATCTTAAAAAAAAAGAAAAATACATAATTTTAACATACCTTTATTTATTCCTCCTCTGATGCTCTTCCTTTCTTTATGTAGATCCCAGGTGCTGATGGTATCAGTTTCCCTCTCCCGAAAGAACTTCCTGTAACATTTCTCGCAGGACAGGTCAGTTGGCAATGAATTCCCTCAATTTTGTTTTCCTACAAAGCTTTATTTCTCTTTCACTTTTGAAGGATAATTTCACTGAATATAGATAGAATCTAGGTTGGTAGAGTTTATTTTTTATTTTTTTTTCCATCGCTTTAAGTACTTCACTCTTTTCTTGCATGGTTTCTGATGAGAAGTCTGTTTTAATTCTTATCCTTGTTCCCCAATAGGTAAGAGTTCTTTTCCTCTGTTCTCTGCCTGCCATTTGAATATAATATGTAAAAGTGTACTCATTTGTTACTTATCCTGTTTGTTCTCTGGACTTGGTGTCTCTAATTAGTTTTGGAAAAATCTTGGCCATTATTAATCAAATATTTCTTCTGTCTTTTTCCCCTGATATTCCACTTATATATATGGTACACAGTTTGAAATTGTCCCACAGTTTTTGGATATTCTGTTCTGGCTATGTTTTGGGTTTCTTTTCTTTTTTCTTTTCTTTTTTTTCCCTCATTCTTTTTTCTCTCTGCATATCAGTTTGAAAAATTTCTATTGCCATCTCCTTTCATTGACTCTCCTTAGCTGTGTCTAGTGACTAGTAAGTCCGCAAAAGGCATTCTTCTTTTTTGATACGCTCTTTTTGATTTCTAACATTTTTTAAATTCTTTCTTAGAGTTTTCTTCTCTCTGCTTACATTATCCATCTGTTCCTGCATGTTTTCTACTTTCACCACTAGAGTCCTTAACCTATTAGCCACGGTTATTTAAAATTTCCTATCTGGGTGTGCCTGAACGTCTGGGTCAGTTAGGCATCTGACTCTCGATTTCAGCTCAGGTCATGATCTCAGGGTCCTGAGATTGAGCCCCACATCAGCTTCTGCGGTGGGCATGGAGCCTATTTAAGATTCTCTCTTTCTCTCCCTCTCTCTCTCCCTCTGCCCCTTCCCCCACAAAAAGTAAAATAAAATATTCTATCTGATCATTTCAAATCTGTGTCATATCTGAGTCTGGTTCTGATGCCAGCTTTATGTCTTTAGACAGTGATTTTTCTTAACTTTTGCCATGCATTGTAATTTTTGGATGAAAGTAAATCACATTGATTAATAGGAACTAAGGTATATAAGCCTGTAGCGTAAGGCTTTTATGTTTATCTGGGCTATGTTTAATGTGTCCTGTAAGTATAGCTACCAATGATTTCCAGTTCCTCTGGGGCCTCATTTACGTCTCCCCTGGTGTCTTTGGGTTTCCCTAAGAACTCCTACTGGGAGTCTGCATCTTGCAGATATTTAAGCTGTAATCTAGCTGGAGGTACTGGAGCCCCACTGGTGTGGTGGCCAGGTGATTCCACTGTCTTTCAGTGGGCCTGCATCTCTGCATTAGAAACTTCACCAGCGTTTGCTTCCTATCTTCTGCTTTTCCTTGCTTAGGTGACATGGAAAGGGTAGAGGGGGCTCTTGTCAGAGACATGGCCTTCCTCTAGGCAGGCAAAGACTTTGATAATTGTTTCCCCCCACAGACAGCAGGCTTTTGTGATGGAGAGTGCTTAGTCATGTGTCACAATAATTGCTTTTTCCTTCCCCCTGCCAGAGCTATGAAGGGATCTTTCTTTGCTCTTTACTTGAGAACGCGGTAAGGTTCCTGGAGGTAGACCCATGCAGTGCAGAGACACCCTGCCCCCAGCCCTTTCCAAGTCTATAGCCCTGAGGAGATTATCACTCTCAAGCTAATAAAAAATCAGCCTCTAGCTAATTTATCAAAAATGACCACTTAAGTGTTCATACCCGACTATGACTCCAGTAGTTCTTCTCCCCTAGTGAGCGGATCTCAGTTATGACTCTAGATTTGCTGGTCTTTCCACATTTCAGGGTGGTGATTTGTTCTGCAACCGCAATTCTCTGATGGGTCCAAGAAATCACGCTGATTTTCAGTTTGTTCAGCTTCTTCTTGTTGTAAAGGCAGGAGTGAGAACTTTCAAGTTCTTTACATGTCAGAACCAAAACTGGAAATAGAAGCTGCATTTTAACAAATACTTCAGAGATCCAACAGATCCCAACTGAAGAAATACAGCCTTTTTAAGCACCCTTCCTTACTTTGAGAACAATTAACAAGCCCTTGAGAAATTGATTATAAATAACCATCTTGGTTGCTCAGTAAAGCAAAACCTCTAAGAGCAACTCTATGCTGCCTTGATTAAATCAATGCCTCTGAGACAAGTTCCATAAATACCCTACAATTCATACTTTCCACCCATTCAGTATTGTGTTTTCCACAATTTGTTTTCATTTAGTGATGACATAGTACACAATTAATTGAAAAGGTATATGTGTATGATTATAGCTCTGCTAAAATTAATACATCTGGGTAAATATTGGAAGGGAATTCAGAAAAATGAAATGGTTGTTATTTAGGACTTCTTTTTACAGTTAAAAAATTAAGTATGTACAGCTGGTGAGAGAGATCACACACACACACCCACACACATACACGAAGTCAAAAGTTAGACTGTCAAACCAAATAACTATTAATCTGACATCATCTTCATAAAAAGTTCAGTGTCTTATTATAGATGGCTTTCTGGTAAATGTTCTGCAAATTTAATTTCATTCTTTGTCCACTGAGCCATTGATATGAAGAAAATTCTGACATATGCATATCTATTTCAGCCTTGCTTGTAATACAGGAAAAATATCAAACCAAGCCATAAAGATAGTAAAAATTTTTACATCATATTTGAATCTAGAAATGTACATTGGTAAGCGGAAATTTGGCTTGGAAAAATCCAGTATTAGAATAAGGGACTCAGAAGAACTACTTAACTGTCTCAGATTGTGTGAGAAACTAGAATTTTAGCACTGACATACAAAAGTAGTTGCTTAAATGAAGAAGACTCCATGGTAGAAGCACAGTCTTTCATTGAATGTGACACACATTTCACATTTCCTGGGGTGTAGAGAAAATAGTTGAATGTTGAAAACATGCACTTGGCTCTACGCCGTGGGATTATTAAGCGACAGAAATCAGAAACAAACCAGGCCATTAACAAAAAACACTAGATCCTTACGACAACCCAATGAGAATGTTAAGAGATTGTTAGATTTTCTTTTAATGGAAAATAAAACTATGGTTGGTTTTGATTAAACATGGTTTTTAAATGCTAGTTTCCAGAAAAGACAATGGGACAGATCTCTTAAATTAAGAGCCCGATTTGGAAGGGATCCGGAAGCCTGCAGTCACTGTTGGCAAAGGATACCAGTTGCATTCACATCCGAGAAATTAATCAGTAAACACTGATCAGCTAAATATCTGATGATAGAGGGAAATGTTTTGTGTTTTTTTTTTTTAAGAAGAAAAACATCTTTTTATGTCTACAAAAGGAGCGAGATTATTTCTTACTTTAGATAGGCCTTTAGAATTGACTTGAAATTATTATTACTTTATTATTTTTTCGGGCTACATGTGAAGTGACAGATGGAAACAGATACAGTTACAAGGGTGAAAAAGTTTATAGCCATTAAAAATCTCTCAGATGAAACAGAAGCTGAATAACTGCTCTAAGAATGTCAAGTTTAGCTACCTATAGGCCTAGGAGCCCTAATCAAACAAAGAATAACTTGAGATGAATTCTTCTACTCAAGTTTAAGGAAAGAAACAGGTAATAAACAGGCAATAATTGTTAACGGATATAGGTTACTACAAAAGGTAGAGTTTTTAATACAGCAACTATTGTTTACTTTATCTTCTGATTTCAAGAGCAGTGCATGCTCAGTTAAAACATCTTGAAACCCAGAGAAAACCTCTTCCACAAAGAAGAAAGAATATTTGTCATGCCACCAACCAAAGTTAATTACTGCTGTATTCTGTACAATATTTTTCATTCAAATAGACCTATGCTGTTTACCAAGAATATCATAATATATATACTGCTTTTCTCTTGGTAATGTGTGATGAATATATTCCCATGCCAAAAATATTTTCCTTGTCATATTTTAATGTCTGTATAACATTTCATTATATAAATATTCCATAATATAGTTAATCAATATATGCCCAATAGACTTTTCCCCAAATTTTGCTATTATAATTAATTTTGTGATGAACAGTGTGAAAACTCATGTTAGTATACATCTCTAATTACCTTCTAGATGTGGAATCCCTGGGCCCCAAGGGAGTCTTCATGTTTTTTTAAATTATTTTAAGTAAAATTCTTTTCAAAAAAAAAGACTGAGTAACATAATAATATTAAGCTTGTGTTCTTTTAACATTATTTCAATAATATAATATTTCATAAAATAGCAGTTTTTAATAACCAAGTGGTAGGTTATCCGCAACCAAGGAATGTTTGACTACTTCCCACATTACAGGGCCATCGTTCAAGAGCCTCCAGGTTGCAGTTTCTACAGGTATGTGTCATTGCCAATAACTGAGTCTTTTGATAAACCCAGTCTTCATCATTCCACTCTGTGAGCACCACATAACCATATATCCAGGTACCTCTCTTTAGCACCTCAACTATGTTCATTCTCTAGGACTAGGACAGGACATCCAACCTTGTCAGCCTTGTCTTGTCCATAAAGCTTGTTGACTCTTATTTCCTCTCTTACCCAGCTTAGCCACCTTGAATAATCATAACTATTCCTTGATATTCACCCAACTCCCTTCCCTTTCGTTCCTCTGTAAGTTTTCTGCCTGGAAAAAATTTCTTGTGCTTGCCTGGCTGACAACAATCCTGGCAAAATCAATTCTCCTCCTGTTCCCCCAGGCCTGCACCCAAGCAGCTCAGGACAGCAGGATAAAATCCCACTTCCATATTGACTTGCCTCCATCTGAATTCATAGCCGTAAAACTTGAGTGAACGCTCATACTGCCTGGCATTCCTACATTTTCTTGTTCAATTCAATTTCTCCCTTTCTCCTCTCTTCTCAAACTTCCAAAACTCTGCTCTCCTCCAAACTCTTATTTGTTAACACTGGTTATTATTTTGCTGAGAAAATAAAAGCAATCAGGAGTCTAAATCTACATGCACCCCCTCCACTAACCTGTATCTCCCTCCTTACACATTGCCTCCCTTCCATTTCAAAGGTGGATAATAACACTCCTACTTAAGGCTAATTTACTGCTCTACTGGATCATTCACATCAACACACATATTGTCATTTCTTCCATATTTAAAAACAAAAACAAGTGTTCTTTATTGGGCACCTGGGTGGCTCAGTGGGTTAAAGCCTCTGCCTTTGGCTCGGGTCATGATTCCAGGGCCCTGGGATCAAGCCCCGCATCCTGCTTCCCCCCTCTCTCTGCCTCTCTGCCTACTTGTGATCTCTGTCAAATAAATAAAATCTTTTAAATAAATAAAATCTTTTTAAAAATGCAAAAAAAAAGTTCTTTATCAATATCCTTCTCCAACCCACTTCTTTGTAAAATCCCTAGAAAATTAGCTCTGCCTGCTATCTCCACACCCTCTTTTCTCCTTCATTCTCCTTCTCCGTCATTCTTCATTCTCCTTCATTCAATGCCATTATTCCTCTTGTTGAATTGTCAACAATTTCAATGTTGTCGAATCCAATGGTTAACCCCCTATCATCCAACCCATGCTACTCAATCTCTTAAGAGCATTTGAGGTGGTTGATCCCACACTCCTTCATGAAACACTTTCTTCACTTGGCTCTGGCTAGGATGCCACACTTTTGGGTATTCCTTGTCTATCACTGTTGACTCTTTCTCCATCGTTTTGGCTGGTTCCTAACCTCTAAATACATGGTGTTTCCAACCTCTAAATACATGGTGTCTCAGCGTTCAATCCTAGAGCCTCTTCTGTCCTCTAACTACATTCCCTCTTAAGATGTCTCATGGAGTTCCATCGCTACACTGACAACTCCCCTGAAGTATCTCCAGCACTGTCCACTCAACTGGATTCTATATCTTATAAATGAATCTTCAAACTATATTAAGGTTCTAGTTCTTTTCTCCAGCCTCACCACTACTATATAAATCCAACCCGTGTCATACCTCAGATACTGCCAGAGCTTCCTCTTTTGTCTGGCTTTGAGCTTGCATTGCTGTCCCACTTTATCACAGACTCCATCCAGCTACTGGAGTGATCCTTCTGAAAAGTAATTGAGACCATGTTACTCCTCTGATCAATGTTCTGTGTTTCACTTTAAATAAAATTAAAGTCCTTACCAGAGCCCATCAGACCCTATACTATCTTACTCTTATCTTTACAATTTCCCCCTCATTCAGTCCAGTGTAATCACACCCAAGTCATACTTGCTGCTTCTCAAACAAGACAAGTGCAATTCTACCCAAGGGCCTTTATACTTGCTGGTCTTCTGCCTACATATCTGCAGGACTCGCTCCCTCATTTTTTCCATGTCCTTGCTCAACTGTCATCTTATCATTAAAGCCTACTCTGGGAATCTTACAAAAAATATATTACACATTACACAGACACAGACACACACATCTGTCACTGTTTATCTCCTAAAATTGCTCTTACTGGCATTTTATTACCACTTTTTATGCCATATATATAATTTAAATTATCTATCTCCTCCAGTGAGATAATATCTATGCAGAATAAAAACTCTGTCAGAGTCGGAACTTGGTCAGTATCCCCAATGTCTAGAATTCTGCCTGACCATAGTAAGTCCCCAGCAAATTAAAAAAAAGAAAGAAAGAAAAAGGAAAAAAGGACAAACAGAATAACTAGAAATGCTTATGCATTCCAACTATAAATTCAAGCTTAGAGAGTAAAGGCAAATATTTCCAAGTGAATTGCAATCTGAAAAGGAAGTTTTTCTTGGCCATGCACATAAGCTTTTTGCAATTATAGTATATGAATGTGGAATCTTATGCCATGGGCCATCTACCACAGGGAAAATTAAAATAAATCTCAGGCCACAAAGAGGCAGAAAGCAATAATTAAGGGCTAGAAAAAGGATTAGACAATTAGTCACCACTTGCTTTGCCAGAGTGGTTGAGAGCACAGGCATAGGGGTGAGACAGATCTGGGTTTGAGTCCTCACTGTCATCCACTTCCTCTACCATCTTGAGCAAGTTAGTTACTCTCTGAGTCTGAGTTTTCTGATCTATAAAAATATGGCTTAAACCTTCCAGAATTGTAAAAAATCACATGATATAATGTTCTTAGCCCACTCCTAGGCACATAATAACATTTCATATAACCTGGCCTTGTTTGTTAGTATTTTTAATACATTATTATACTACTACTCAACTCATCATCAGTACATTCCATTAAGTGACACAGCGGTTGCACACACACGTCCTCCAACAGAATTCTCTGAGGGGTAAGGGACTGGTTTTTGGCTTTACTCACAAGATTCTTCACTTTATGGTTAGGGAGGTACATCCAGCACAGGAATCTACATACAATGCCATTAAGGGGTTCATTAATTCAAGACTTCTGAGGAGTACATAAAGACTTGTTAAAAACAAATGAACCCACACTCAGATGAGATCTCTGACAAATGAACTATACATCCCCCTTTTGGAATGTGATTCCCACATGTTTCCTATTCCCCTGCACTAAGAAGCTGGTGACAAGCCTTTGCAGTGAGTCTAGAGGAGGAATCTCTGACCATTCCTTCTCTGTGAGTTCCATGGTACTCTTGTTCTATATTACTGGTTGATTTGTGTTAGGATATCTTTTACTTTTTTTCAATTCTCCTGTTAATCTTACTTCTAGCTTATGCACTTCAAGTTTTCTCTGAGTCTTGAATCTTATTAATCCTAAGAGTCACTAAGTGATATAAGAGTCTGTAATAATCCCTTTCCCTTTATTCATTCAACAGATGTGTAAAAAAAGCTGCCATGTGACCAACCTCATGCCAAGGTAACAGAAAGCAAGAGAAGCACAGTATCTGACTTCTCCTCTGGGAGCTGAAGTCTAATGAGGAGAACAGATATTGAATGTGTGTGTTGTGTGTGTGTGTGTGTGTGTGTAATAAGAACTGTAATGAGTGAATTACATTACAGAGTTCTGTGAAATATACAGGAGAGGTACCACAATCAGAATACCAGGGAACTGAGGGAGTTATATTTAGGAAATATTTTTCAAGTCTTTTGACCATCCCACACTAAGAAATAAAATTTACAGTGCAATGCCACACACATACATATGTACACAAAACCAAAACTGACATTTCCTGAAACAGTACATTTTTCTATTCTATTTCACTTAATTCTATATTTCCCCCCCTTGCTCAAAAATACCTACTACATTAGTTTTATGACTCTTTAGTCAGTGATAACCAACAGTTTGAAAAATACTGATCTAAAGTGAAAACTGAAAATAAGTACCAGTTAGCCAGCTCTGGATAGAGTAAGGATTGAGAGGAGAAAATACATGTTCCAGGCAAAAAAAGCATAATGCACAAGGTCCCTGAAATGAATGTATACCAATTCATTTCCTCTCACCTCTAGTGTTGTGATTATGATCATCTGGCAATCAGTTTCTGTTTCCACCTCCCTCGAGGACACCTTCCTGTACAGCAGAGAGTAGGAAATAAAAACTATGTTTCCCAGACTCCCTTGCAGCTAGGTTCTACATTTGAAATAAGCTCCGCAAGTTAGATGCAGTATCGTGATTAGGAAGCTGAAACTGAATCAGATTCAACTTGCTATAGATTTCAGATGGTTCCACCTGGAAGCAAGGTATTTTTTTTAAAGATTATATTTATTTATTTAACAGAGAGACAGAGAGAGAGAGAGAGAGGGAACACAAGCAGGGGGAAAGAGAGAGGGAGAAGTAGTCTCCCTGCTGAGCAAGGAGCCCAATGCAGGGCTCAATCTCAGAACCCTAGGATTAGGACTTGATCCAAAGGCAGATGCTTAGCAGCTGAACCAGCCACACGCCCCTGGAAGTAAGGTCTTAAAGATGTGGCATCTACATGACAGTGGCCATGTACAGTGTTCTACTTTCTAGTCACTGGTTTTGTCTGCTGAGAGGTAGTTGTGTTTGTGGTGACATCTTTCCTTGGATTGTTACTATGGCAGTATATTTTTTAGCTTAATGGTGGTCTCTGATTCCTACTCCTTTTCAATGATTTTGAAAGCACATAGTTCCCTGTATTAATCTCTGTATTAATCTTTTTTCATAGAATACGTAAGCTCGGGTCAGGTTTTCCAAAAGCAGGCCCAGAGAGGAGGATTTATTTGCAAGTAATATGTTAGGAAGTGCTTCCTGGAGAAACCGTTAAGGTGGCAGGGGAAGTGGGACTGGGAAAGGGAAGAAGCCAAGTAAGGGTATAATTTTAGGCATAGTTCCAGTCTTAGGCCAGGTGCCATTGAAGTGCTCGTGGGATAAATTATACCTCAGAGGCTGATCTAAGTTGAGGCAAGTCATCTGGGTTTTCAAGCACTCATAATGTCTGTCACTGGCACTATGGGCCAGTACAGGGGATGTCGTATGATTATAGACAAAGTGACTCCAGGAACATGAGGGTAGTCCTTTGGAGAGGTATGAGTGGTTAAAAGCAAAGGCCTATCAAAAGTGGGGGAAGGGCACACATAAACATTAAAAGGGATTGATGGGAACCCCTATAGAAAGTACATGGAGGACAGGGTCCTCTATAGAGTGATTTCTGTGAAGCACTAAACCCTGACAGATATAATCAACAACAAAGTTCACAAGTTACTAGTTACTTACGCTCATTGTCATGTAGGTTGTAATCACATGCTAAAAATGCTATTGAAGTTGAATCTACATCTAAAGTAGGTTTCTTTGTAGAGTTGTCATCATATATGTAATCATTATGAAACAAAAGGCTTGATTCAGCCCTTTGGACTTTGATTTGCTACCTCAGATAAAGGAGTTGGTTGAAATTTGTTGGCTTTCTAGCTATTTTTCATTTTCATAAACATTAAGCGAGAAAAAGGAAAAAACAAAACAAGACAACAAAAACCCTAACATTACAGTTGTTAAGGGCTCTTGACATCCTAGCACATGGTGGAAGGATACACCTATATGAACCTCCAACTTCAACTTACCAAACCTGTACACCACTAGGCCCCCTGGTGGTTTATTCCATAAATGTTTAAAAAAGTGTTTCTTCCTCCAAAAAAGAAGTCTGAGTAATTTTATTTTTTACCTATTTCAGAGTCTTCTTAGGATTTACTGTTACATAATACTTATTTCTTCCAAAGTACTTTTCCTTCTTTAAATCATTAATCTGACAAGTATGATTTGCCCCATGCTTATTAGCAAACCATAACTAATTCCTTTCTCTTAACCTTCAATTTTAAAAATGCATGAAACTAGATAAAATATGTATTTTTTTAAGTGTCAGAGATAAAAATAAGAAAGGAATTGTATTTTAGATAGTGAAAAGAAGTGAAATTCTTTTTGGCTTTTGGATCAAGTTCACATCCAGTCTTTTGCTTAAAAAGATGTGAATAGCAGTAAAAATATTAACCGGGATCATAGTATATATGAAGAATACAGCCTGAATATAATGTAGTAGTTTGATTTCAGGCATGGATGTTTATTGTTGGTAATGCCATTAGAAAGGGTTTTGGGGTTACTTATAACTATGCATCCTACATCATTAGTGCCTGGCTGTTCTCATTATAAACTCTAACTTCCCAGTTAGTCACCCAATTAGAAAACCCTATAATTTTCTCCCCAGGTGACAGAACCCACATGCAGGTCCATTCCATGACTGTTTTACCTACTAGTACCTAGTGGCAAACTTGTTGTCTTTCTCCACATGATTAAAAATTATATTCCATATATTTCCAAGAACTAGGAATGAGTAGAAGTGGGGGTGGGGGATGGGACAACATTCAGGATATCTTAATCTACACAATTCTAAGTCTTTGCTCTCTGCATAAAAGCCCACTCGGGGGTGGGGGGGGTGTGGAAGAACCCGCCCTCACTTTCTTCTTTAACTAAACTACTGAACTGAAACAGTAAACAACATAAACAACCAAGACTAAAGCTATCCAGGATTTCTTTTCTCTTTCTGCTCATGCTGACAATTCCAGTAGCATTTCTTATGCTCATTTTCCATTACCCCTTGCTTGCTGTATACTTTTCCTATATAATATTAACTATCCAAAGTATTGCTAAACACCCAACCTATAAATAGTCTCACATTTTACTGATCCACAAACAAAATCAAGAGATTTATTTTGGTTAAAAATCAAGAGGATTATTTCCAGAAAGTAATACTATCTCAGGTCATAGACACACACACACACACACAAGATTTCAAGTTCTCAGAGCTATAAATATCATATTCTCTGATCACAGTGCCATAAAATTGAATGTTTATAACTGAAGGATAAGTAGAAAAAAATCAAAGATAATTAAAAACTAAAAATTCATTTTCTATGTAATTTTGTATTAAAACAAGAAATAAAAGTAGTTATAACTAATAGTTCAGATACAATAAGATCTAACAAGGATGACAGTATTACATCTGAAAACATGAGATTCTGCTAGTGCTGAACTGAGAGGAAAATTCATAGCCTTAATAGCATAAAATTAAAAAATAATAAAAATGAACCATTTAACACTAAAACCTAAAAAAAGGACACAATAAATTTCAGGAAAGAACAAAGAAGGAAATATAAGAAGAAATAAGAGAATCACACACCAAAATAGCATTAAAGTATATTTTAAAAGTGAATTATTTGAAAAGACTAATAAAACAGACAAAATTTTGGCAAAACTAATTAAACACATACTTACAACAAGTAACAAGTAAAAACATTAGGATTAAGAAAGGAGGTGTTACTACATATAAGAAGAAACAGAAATATCATAATGGAATGCCATATAACACTATTGCAATAAATTTAAAAATCTTGTAAAGGATGATTTTCTAAGGAAATATAATTGTTTCATTAACTATCACTGCATAACAAACTCAGTAATTTAAGACAATAAACATTTATTATTATTCATGAGTCTCTGTGTGAGCTGGGTGGTTTCCTCATTAGTTTACAGTCAGCTGCAAGTTTATGAGGTCGCTCTTCTAATCTTAATTGGGATATTGCACATGTTTAAAAGATGACTGCCTACAGGCTTGTCTAGGATGATCCTGGATGGGACCCTGCAGTTTCCTCCATGTATTCCCTCCTAATCAGGCTAACTTAGGCTTATTCACATAGAGATGGCAGAGTTCCAAGAACAAGAGCAGAATTACACATGTCCACTTGAGGCCCAAGGTTAGAAATGACACATTGTCCAGGCACCTGGGTGCCCCAATCAGTTAAGCATCTGAGTGTTGGTTTCAGCTCAGGTTGTGAACTCAGAGTCAGGGGATCAAGACCCACATCAGGCTCCAGGCTTAGTAGGGAGTCTGCTTTAGATTTTCTCTCACCCTCTCCCTTTACCCCTCCTGCCTCATGTGCTGTCTCTCTCTCCCTCTAAAATAAATAAATAATTTATTTTTTAAAGAAATGACACATTGGGGCACCTGGGTGGCTCAGTTGGCTGAGTGTCTGCCTTTGGCTCAGGTCATGATCCTGGGGTCCTGGGATTGAGTCCCACATCGGGCTCCTCACTTGGTGGGGAGTCTGCTTCTCCCTCTCCCTCTGCCCCTGTTCTAATGAATAAATAAAATCTTAAAAAAAAAAGAGGGGGAGGAGTCAAGATGGAGGGGAAGTAGCAGGCTGAGACTACATCAGGTAGCAGGAGATCAACTAGATAGCTTATCAATCCATTGCAAACACCTACAAATCCAACAGGAGATTGAAGAGAAGAAGAGCAGCAATTCATAAACAGAAAATCGACCACTTTCTGAAAGGTAGGACAGGCGTTGAAGTGAATCCAAAGTGACAGGAAGATAGACCATGGTGGGAGGGGTGGCTCCCGGTAAGCGGCGGAGCAATGGAGCACAAAATCAGGACTTTTAAAAATCTGTTCCACTGAGGGACATCACTCCAGAGGCTAAACCAGAGTGAAGCCCACATGGAGCCAGCATGGCCCCAGGTCCCACGGGGTCACAGAAGGGTCGGTGTGGAGGCCGAGAAAAATTAAGGCTATCCCACCTCAGGTTTAGCCTTAGCATAAGTACAATCATGTTAGCTCTGGCAGGCCATCTCAGACTCCTGTGCCCAAGAGCTGAACTTTCCCCTACTTTACTTTAGTTCTAAGGACCCCCCACCCTGCTTTAGTAATAAGAACCCCCACCTTGCTTTAGTTCCAGAGACCCCCCCACCCTGCTTTAGTAACAGGAAGCCCCATCCTACTTTAGTAACAGGAACCCATAAATACCCCTGCTTTAACTAAGCTTGGGGTCCAAGTCCCTGTGTGGGGTATACTTGGGCCCAAGCTAAAGCTTGTTGAATAAACCCTCGTGTGATTGCATCGGTGTTGGCTCCTTAGTGGTCTCTCCGAAGTGAAAACTCGGGTATAACCTCAGGGGTATCTGAGTGTTGCAGAGCTCACAGGTAATAGAGCAGGGAAGCGGGCTACAGAGACAAAGCTGAAGAGTGAGCTCTCAACTCAGGGTTACCTTGAACTGGCCACAGGCTGGATGAGCTCAGAGCACGGCCAGAGGCAAAGGAGATGGGAGCGATTGAGCACTTTTCTCCAGGTGCGACCAGAGGCCAGGGAGATGGGAGCGCTTTGCTCTGAGGAACGGGGCCCCGAGCTCTCAGCTCCTCCGGGCCAGAGATTGGGAGGCTGCCACTATCATTCCCAACCTCTGGAACTCTACGGGAAGCATTCAGGGAACAAAAGCTCCCGAACCCCAGCAGATTACTTAGCCTCACCCCTGGTAAGGGTAGGGCAATCCCACCTTGGGCAAAGACACTTGAGAATCACTACAACAGGCCCCTCCCTCAGGTGATCAACAAGAAATCCAGCCAAAACCAAGTTCACTTACCAAGAAGAACAGCAGAATTCCAGAGGAGGAGAAAGCAAAGCATGGAATCCATGGCTTTCTCCCCATGATTCTTTAGTCTTGTAGTTAATTAATTTTTTTTCTCTTCTGCTAAAATTTTTTTTAACTTTTACCTTTCCTCTTTTAACATTTTTTTAACTAGTTTATCTTAACAGTACCTTTCCAAAATAATAATAATAATCTTTTTTTAACCTTCATTATTATAGTCATATTTTATCCTACATTGTATCTCACCTTATTTTTTGTATACACATAGGGTTTTTACTTCTAAAAAGTTTGGGGTACAACTTCTCTTAATAGATCAAAATATACCCTAAATCTAGCTCCGGGCTTTTTCTAGTCTCCAACCCAAGCAAATTCTCTCCACTTTCTTTTTCTTTATTCTCCCAACCAACTTACTTTATCAACTCCTTTTTAAGAAATTAAAAAAAATTTTTTTCTCATCTTTATAGGCATATCCTATCCCCTCATTGTGTCTACCCTTATATATGTTTTTCCTTCTTTAAAATTTTGGGAGGTACTTTCTTCTAAGAGACCAAAATACTCCCATCCCTTTAACATTTTATTTGCTCCTTCAAATATTCTTATCTGGACAAAATGACAAGGTGGAAAAACTCACCACAAAAAAAAAAGAACAAGAGGCAATACTGAAGGCTAGGGACCTAATCAATACAGACATTGGTAATATGTCAGATCTAGAGTTCAGAATGATGATTCTCAAGGTTCTAGCTGGCTTGAAAAAGGCATGGAAGATATTAGAGAAATCCTCTCGGGAGATATAAAAGCCCTTTCTGGAGAAATAAAAGAACTAAAATCTAACCAAGTTGAAATCAAAAAAGCTATTAATGAGGTGCAATCAAAAATGGAGGCTCTCACTGCTAGGATAAATGAGGCAGAAGAAAGAATTAGTGATACAGAAGACCAAATGACAGAGAATAAAGAGGCTGAGCAAAAGAGGGACAAACAGCTACTGGACCACGAGGGGAGAATTTGAGAGATAAGTGACACCATAAGACGAAACAACATTAGAATAATTGGGATTCCAGAAGAAGAAGAGAGAGAGAGGGGAGCAGAAGGTATATTGGAGAGAATTATTGGAGAGAATTTCCCCAATACGGCAAAGGGAATGAGCATCAAAATTCAGGAGGTTCAGAGAACGCCCCTCAAAATCAATAAGAATAGGCCCACACCCCGTCACCTAATAGTAAAATTTACAAGCCTTAGTGACAAAGAGAAAATCCTGAAAGCAGCCCGGGAAAAGAAGTCTGTAACATACAATGGTAAAAATATTAGATTGGCAGCTGACTTATCCACAGAGACCTGGCAGGCCAGAAAGAGCTGGCATGATATTTTCAGAGCACTAAACGAGAAAAACATGCAGCCAAGAATACTATATCCAGCTAGGCTACCACTGAAAATAGAAGGAGAGATTAAAAGCTTCCAGGACAAACAAAAACTGAAAGAATTTGCAAACACCAAACCAGCTCTACAAGAAATATTGAAAGGGGTCCTCTAAGCAAAGAGAGACCCTAAAAGTAGTAGATCAGAAAGGAACAGAGACAATACACAGTAACAGTCACCTTATAGGCAATACAATGGCACTAAATTCATATCTCTCAATAATTACCCTGAATGTTAATGGGCTAAATGCCCCAATCAAAAGACACAGGGTATCAGATTGGATAAAAAAACAAAACCCATCAATATACTGCCTACAAGAAACTCATTTTAGACCTGAAGACACTTCCAGATTTAAAGTGAGGGGGTGGAAAAAAATTTACCATGCTAATGGACATCAGAAGAAAGCTGGGGTAGCAATCCTTATATCAGATCAATTAGACTTTAAGCCAAAGACTATAATAAGAGATGAGGAAGGACACTATATCATACTCAAAGGGTCTTTCCAACAAGAAGCTCTAACAATTTTAAATATCTATGCCCCTAACATGGGAGCAGCCAACTATATAAACCAATTAATAACAAAACCAAAGAAACACATCGACAATAATACAATAATAGTAGGGGACTTTAACACTCCCCTCACTGAAATGGACAGATCATCCAAACAAAAGATCAACAAAGAAATAAAGGCCTTAAACGACACACTGGACCAGATGGACATCACAGATATATTCAGAACATTCCATCCCAAAACAACAGAGTACACATTCTTCTCTAGTGCACATGGAACATTCTCCAGAATAGATCACAACCTGGGTCATAAATCAGGTCTCAACCGGTATCAAAAGATTGGGATCATTCCCTGCATATTTTCAGACCACAATGCTCTGAAGCTAGAACTCAATCACAAGAGGAAATTTGGAAAGAACACAAATACATGGAGACTAAACAGCATCCTTCTAAAGAATGAATGGGTCAACCAGGAAATTAAAGAAGAATTGAAAAAATTCATGGAAATAAATGATAATGAAAACACATTGGTTCAAAATCTGTGGGACACAGTAAAGGCAGTCCTGAGAGGAAAATATATAGCAATACAAGCCTTTCTCAAGAAACAAGAAAGGTCTCAAATACACAACCTCGCCCTACACCTGAAGGAGCTGGAGAAAGAACAACAAAGAAAGCCTAAACCCAGCAGGAGAAGAGAAATCATAAAGATCAGAGTGGAAATCAATGCAATAGAAACTAAAAAAACAATAGAACAAATCAACGAAAGTAGGGGCTGGTTCTTTGAAAGAATTAATAAGATTGATAAACCCCTGGCCAGACTTATCAAAGAGAAAAGAGAAAGAACCCAGATAAATAAAATCATGAATGAAAGAGAAGAGATCACAACAAACACCAAAGAAATACAAACAATTATAAGAACATACTATGAGCAACTTTACGCCAAAAAATTCGACAATCTGGAACAAATGGATACATTCCTAGAGACATATAAACTACCACAACTGAACCAGGAAGAAATAGATAACCTGAACAGACCCATAACCAGTAAGGAGATTGAAACAGTCATCAAAAATCTCCAAACAAACAAAAGCCCAGGGCCAGAAGGCTTCCCAGGGAAATACTACCATACATTTAAAGAAAAATTCATTCCTATTCTCCTGAAACTGTTCCAAAAAATAGAAATAGAAGGAAAACTTCCAAACTCATTTTATGAGGCCAGCATCACCTTGATCCCAAAACCAGACAAGGATCCCATCAAAAAAGAGAATTATAGACCAATATTCTTGATGAACACAGATGCAAAAATTCTCACCAAAATACAAGTCAGTAGGATCCAACAGTATATTAATAGGATTATTCACCACAACCAAGTGGGATTTATTCCCGGGCTGCAAGATTGGTTCAACATCCACAAATCAATCAATGTGATACAATACATAAATAAAGGAAAGAACAAGAACCATATGATACTCTCAATAGATGCTGAAAAAGCATTTGACAAAGTACATCATCCCTTCCTGATTAAAACTCTTCAAAGTGTAGGGATAGAGGGCACATACCTCAATATTATCAAAGCCATCTATGAAAACCCCACCGTAAATATCATTCTCAATGGAGAAAAACTGAAAGCATTTTCTCTAAGGTCAGGAACATGGCAGGGATGTCCATTACCACCACTGCAATTCAACATAGTACTATAAGTCTTAGCCTCAGCAATCAGACAACAAAAAGAAATTAAAGGCATCCAAATTGGCAAAGAAGAAGTCAAACTATCACTCTTCACAAATGATATGATACTATATATGGAAAACCCAAAAGACTCCACTCCAAAACTGCTAGAACTTGTACAGGAATTCAGTAAAGTGTCAGGATATAAAATCAATGCACAGAAATCTGTTGCATTTCTTTACACAAACAACAAGACAGAAGAAAGAAAAATTAAGGAGTCAATCCCATTTACAGTTGCACCCAAAACCATAAGATACCTAGGAATAAACCTAACCAAAGAGGCAAAGAATCTGTACTCAGAAAACTATAAAGTACTCATGAAAGAAATTGAGGATGACACAAAGAAATGGAAAAATGTTCCATGCTCCTGGATTGGAAGAACAAATATTGTGAAAATGTCTATGCTACCTAAAGCAATCTACACATTTAATGCAATCCCTAGCAAAATCCCACCCATTTTTTTCAAAGAAATGGAACAAATAATCCTAAAATTTATATGGAACAGAAAATTTCTATGCTACAATATTGGCCTGTGGTGCAGAGAAAGTAGAAAAGACTTTAATTCATTTTATGAAATTGACATAAGGCTGATACCAATCATGTCAAAGAGAACTAGAGATCAATATCATGTGATGATAGACCCCAAAATATTAAATTTTAGCAATTAAAATACAGAAGAACCCCAAAATATGAAACTTTGTGGTCATGGAATGGTTTATTTTAGGAACTCAGGGATAGTTTAATATCTATAGTTTCATGTCTAGTTAATATAATTTATCACACTGATCAAAGGAAAAATGCATTTCAATCATCTAAATTAACTACTACAGTAAATTTGGTAAGATTTATTATTTACTTGCTAGTAAAATAGAAATCAAAGAAATTTATGTAAAGTAGTGTTTTTAAAAATTATTTCAAGCCAACATCCAATAGCATTTTTAAACATGTAAAGCACTAGTCAGATAAGAGTGTAGTTATTGTTTAAAAAAAAAAAGAAGAGAAAGGTTATGAGATGTTTATTGTTTATTACTAAATACTTTTAGGTGATGGTGAGCATATATCTAATTTAAATAAGTGTATTTACTACAGATATTTCAGTCTTTAATATACTAATGTGTTTGTAAAACATATTTGACTACTGAATTTTTTTTTAAAGAAGGGACTATCAGAAAAGACTTTGGAAAACATTGCAACAAGGACATTTTCTTTTCAAGTAGATGTAAGATAAGCATGGATCATCACCATTATGATTTAAAATCACTCTAGAAGTGCTAATCAGTACAATGAGAGATGCCAACAAAACAGGACATTTATATTTGGAAAAGGAAATGGTAAAATCATTATTATTTACTGCTGATGATTACCTTTCTGGAACACCAAGGAATATAACTGGAAGATTATTAAAACTAATAAGAAACCATCCTTTTACTTAATACATATAAACCAATAAATTTCCTTATATTCCATTATTGGTTCATTGGAAATTGAAATACAGAACAAAAATATAAAATATCTAGAAATAAACTTAAGGAATATGCAGGACCTTTAAATATGCAGGACCTTAAAGAAAACAAAAGCAATACAAGAAAAATTTTCTGAAAACCATAAAAATTAAAAGGACGGATGTAGTAGGTCTCAAACTGCAAAATTCAGCACTGCAAAAATGTCAGCTTTGCCTAAATTAATCAAAAAATCCCACAGAATTCCAATGTCATTTTAAAAACATAACTGAATGATTAAAAATTTCATCTGGAAAAATATGAATAGTAACAAGGCACCAAAGGTAGAAACCATAAAAGAACAAAACAAGAGCCATCATAAATATTAAAAAGGTACACAACAAATTAAGGAAAATATTTGTAATACATATGACATATGGATAAAGAGCTGAGATTTTTTTTAAATGTGCAAGTAAAAGAATTCAAACATCCTTCTCAGGTAATTGTAAGACATCCAGTCTCCTGTTTAATATATCTTAAACATCTTAGAAAAGACTTAAACATTTTAGAAAAGACTTACTCTTTTGTGTGGTTGCTTGCCAACTCCATGCCGAATTCTCACTTGTGTTTTCTCCCAGATGGCCTTACCCATTTCAGAACCGTCTGGTATATCTACCTGTTTACAGAAAATTCCACCTTTAATATACAGTATCTCCTCCCTCAGCCCCACCCAACCCCATGATAATAATCTCCAGCCCTCAGTAATTTCCAGAAGTTTTCCTACACAGAAGGATTCAGGGAAACAGTGCAACAAGAGTTTATCACTGCTCTAAACCTCATCTCTCCCAACAGTATATACCAGTATAAGTCAGATGTATTTGCTTTTTCCCTTCTAAGGTTCTCCAGTGTCAATTCACACCTAGACAAATGGAAATTACTATGTACATGTTAGCTTCAGTAGGTGAAGAGGAAGTATCATGCAGCAGGTTCACATCTTGGGGCTTCCTTTATCTATTGGACCAGCTAGGTATAACCTTGACCCTGTTTTCAGGAGTAGCCAGGATTCTAAAGCATTATGGATGAAATATTTTAATGTCAGGAATTTGCTTTAAAATACCCCGGGAAATAAAGGTGTATATTGGGAGGAAAAAATAAGACAACTCATCAATATAGAGTTAAACACTAATCATTCTTTAACATTTCAAACATTCCAAACTAGTGGTTCTCAATCTAGTTGCATCAGCCAGCTTGATATTAACAAACCAGATGCCTCATTTAGTGGACAGGATGGTTATCAATTTCTCTTGGGGAAATCTCAAAGCTCAAAAGGTGACTGGGTCTTCCACTAACATGTATCTTAGAACCTATAGTAAGGTTTGGTCTTGTCACTTCATTCAGATATCAACTCAGGAATTTCCACATAGTGGGGGATCTTTACAGATGTACAGCCAGCTAGTGATACAGAAAATCCTGGTCATAATTCTCTTCAAGATCATCTGGAGCATCTTTCAATTCCCATGAGAAAACAAACCCTCTCGGGCTACTCTATGAGACCCAATCTACACAGTCTATTTTCTATCAGCCGAGACACTGATAAAAGTGTTCTAAATTTGAGGACTTATCCCTGTTTTCTCCACTTAGTATATTTTCCAGTGTTGCTAACCAACAAGTCATGAACCCACCTAATGGGGTTTTTTAAATCATTAAGGCCAAGTCATTACTATTATGAGAATTCCATGAGTTTCATTTTGTAAGTCAGTGGCTATTAAGTAGAAAATATGCTAAGACCCAAAGTCTCCAAATTATTATCTTTATTTCCCCTTCACTCTAATTTTAACCAGAGGTCATTCTCATTAAAAAGCCTCTGGGGTCTTTAGTAAATGTAAATTTTATACTCCCTGAGAGATCCTTGGCCCTTTCCTGTGGCTGTACTCATGCCAGTCATCCAGCTGCTATCAATTAACATTCCATCAATTTCTCTGTCAGTCTGGGTTAGACTTGACTGAGTCACAGGTACAGTCTAGTTGGCAATATTTTGATCTCACAGTATGCTCACCATAGTAGAGTTAGAACCTTTAATGAAGTTTCATTCAAAAACAAAAACTTTTATTGAGTGCTTACTATGTGAAAGGCATTTTAAATTGATTTCATTCCAATGACGTGAAACTTCATTGTTCAATTAGTGATGGCTAAGCTAATTTTCTAAAAAAGAGAATAAAATATTATCCATAGGCCAAGAAAAATTTTTTGGTGTTTGTTTAAAAAACTGCATGAATGACAAAAAGAAATAGGAAAGGAACGGCAAGAAAGATTAAAAAAAAAAAAAGGAAAGAAACAAGAATAAAGAGACAAAAAGGAGAAAAAGGACAAGTGAAAAGAGAAATAGGATGACAAAAAAAATGGAATAAAAAATAATTAAAAAGCTAAGAAAGGCGATAAAGAAAGAGAGAAAACGTTAAAAAGAAATCAAAAGTGAAAGGAAGCAAGTTATTTCTATTTCAATATGGTCAGCTCTATCACCCCTAATTTTCTCCTAGTACAATATACTTTAACATACTGAATAAAAGACTATTTATTTATTATTATTACTTTTAACCCACAAGTCATAAAATGAAGAGTTGAGCTGGCAAGAGAGAAAAATCCTTCAAGGCCACCAGCACAAGAAAGGATGAATTGAAAGGTCAGCCAGTATTTAAGATAAAATTTGCACAAGAAACCCAGCAAGCCTTGGTCCCCTGGGTGGGGGGCGGGGCAGAGAAGGAAAAAGCATAAGGCCCATGCAAGGTGAGTCAAATCAGATTCTCCCACACAAAGTGAGACCCCTGGAAGGTAACCCTGGGCAAAATAGCGGGCAAAATAGAAAATCAATGTACAAAAGCCCTAAAGAGGGAAGTTATAAAGGAACTTGCCTATTTCATTCTTGGTTCAGGTGAAAAGAAAAGAAAATTGTTCTAACCAAAATCGTGGCTTGTGGTTGAATTTCTACTAGGTTACCCCCCAAATTTTTTTGTTTAAACTCTTCTCAGGTTGTAAAGTCTCCCCAGACTTGTGGCAGAAGCAAACAGTATTCTTTGCAGAGTAGCAAACCTTAAATAAATCCAGTCTTTGGTGTATCCCTAATCCTTATGCTTCAAGGCACTTGGGCTCTCCTTAAAAAAAAAGTCACCAAACCCAAAAAGAAACAAAATACCAGAGGCAGAGGCAGAACAATAGACTTCAGAACTATACCTTTAAAGACTGGATATAGGGGCGCCTGGGTGGCTCTGTTGGTGATGCGTCTGCCTTCCACTCAGGTCATGATCCAGGTCCTGGGATCATCCCATGTCAGGCAAGGTGCCCTGCTCAGCAGGAGTCTGCTCCTCCTTCTGCCTGCTGCTCCCCCTGCTCATGCTCTTTCTCTCTGTCAAATAAATAAATAAAATCTTTAAAACAATAAATAAATAAAGACTGGATATGTTAGGATAATCAAAAACTAATACAAAAAACCCCCATTACGTTTAATATGCTTAAAGAAAAATTAAGGCTACCAAAAATTTGGCAAGGAATAAGAGTTTATCAAAAATAGCTAGAAATCTTTTTTTTTTAAAACACATAAGATGTCTAGAAACTGAAATTAGAAATTCAGTGACAGGCTAAAGAGCAAAGGAGAGATTTTGTGAGGTGAATAATAGGGCTGAAGGAATTGATTAGAACGCAACTCAAGAGACAGAAACAGGAAATAAGAAAAAGAAATCATGAGCCATACATCATGGTTTGAGAAGTTTGAACTATACCCTAAACCAGAATTCCAGAAGGAGATAATGGGAAAAGCAATATTTGGTAGGGCTTATAGCCAAGACTTTTTCAGAATCTATTAAACTCATGAATTGTCATATTCGGGAACCTCCAATGAATCTCAAGCAGAATAAATACATCAAATCACCTAGCTCCCCTATAGGGGGACTGTAGAACATTAAAATGAGCAACTAGAATAAACACAGATCAGGTTGCTTTCAAAAGAACATCAATTAGACTTTAAAGGATGATTTCTCAAGAACAATAATAGCAAGACAGTGGAATAGTGTCTCAAAATGCTGAATGAAATTAATCATGAATTTATAAACTCAGAAAATTTCTCTTTTAACATGATTTTCAAGCGAACTAAAGAATGAACTTCCAACATATCTTTTTTTTTCAAAGATTTTATTTATTTATTTGAGAGAGAGAGAGAGAACATGAGTAGGGGAGAGGGGCAGAGGAAGAAGTAGGCTTCCTACGGAACAGGGAGCCCAATATGGGACTCGATTCCAGGACCCTGAGATCAGGATCTGAGCTGAACGCAGATGGTTAACTGATTGAGCCACCCAGGTACCCCCCAAGACATCTTTACTCAAGGATATTCAGTAGTGAGTAAATCAGGAAGAAAGAAAATCTCAAAAGGAAGCTTTGAAATACAAAAATGAAGTACTAATGAGAAAAATAATAAGAATATGGGTAAATCTAACAAACAACAACTGTTGAAACAATAATAATATGTAACTTGTGGAATTCCCTTGTAAGGGAATTAAATTTTACTAATGATAATAAAGGCCACTAGATAGTTTTTTTTAAGTTTTAATAAACAAGGAAGGAATAAGAATTCTAAATGTGTTTGAACATAAGACAGCTTCAAAATATGTAAAGAAAAACTGAGGTGGCTAGAAGGAGAAACCGATGAATTCACTGTTTTAGTTAGAGATTTCACATACCTCTTAAACTGGCAGAATAAGTAAACAAGGAATTATAAGAACATAGAAAATTTAAACACACTTCTGTCAGTCTTAATCAAATGATCACATATGAAATGTGGAACGCCAAAATGGATAACATATATTCTTTTAAAATAGACAAAGAACATTTGACAAAAATGTGAGAAAAGATTAAGTATAAATCATGCTGATAGGGGGGGAAAAAAAAGGGAGAGTAAGAGATATTAATACCTTTTCCTGGGGTCTAATCCTTGCCCTAAATACTAACTAGCAGCCATTCTACAAAGAATGAAACTCCTTCAGAGAATCTCAGAGAGACTTCAGTGTCATCTGCTCCAACCTATGGCTAACCTGTATGTCTAATATAAAAGTCTCCAGAACATACCCCCAAAACCTTAATTTCTTTTCTCTTTTAACTTCTCCTTGGTGGGGAACTGTGGTGGTCCCTGAGAAGCCCTATCATGTCAGCCGCACCAGCCTTTCACCAACTCACATGCCGCAGGGGAGTCATTTTTCCATAGAAGCAATTCAGCCGTACCACGAACTAGTCAATACCATACAGTCTGTGTCACAGGATGGGTCTGGTGATGATGTAAAAAATTCTACTGAGAACCCAGATCTTAGATCTAGGAGACAGGGCTTACTAAAAGCAGTTGTATAACGGTGCAAGGCAATTATGTGGTGTTTCAGAGTAAGGTAATTAGACTTTGTAAGCCCCACTCAGAGCTTCTTGCAACCTTGAAGTACCCCAGCTTGGATCAGCAGAATATATACATCTCCCATTAAGAGTTTTTAAAACTTGTACAGAAACACACATATATTGAAAAACAGCACAGTTCTGCCCCATCTTTTCCTATGCTCAATTCCGGTAACAACCTGCAATTACTTTATTTACCTCCAAATTTCTAAGTAATGTGTTCATACTAATTTTTCTTAATTTTTAAAGTTTTATATTTCTTCACTTTATTTCCAACTGTAGAAACTAAAGATTTAGTTCCTAGACAACATGCCTGCCCCCTACGTTTAAATACTTTCCCCACCTGAAAATCTCAATATAGCTTATTATTCTTTTTTACTTAAATCAGTATAAAGTGTTTACATTATTAAAATAAATATTATTTAGAGATGAGTGTATAGCATACAATAATAATATTACTTTCCACATGCAACTTTTAGTCTTCTTTAGAGGAAATACTGTCTTTTCTAAAAATTTTCTCATTTTTTATTTACCTTTTAGTACTTCACCCACAATTCTTCAACCACACTAAAAATACTCTCTCAAATACAAACTCATCAGGTACTCTACAAGTTTAATTTTTCTTGAAGACTGACCTCTCTTGGGTATTTCCATCTTTTTCCATTATTTTCCATTAGCTGTGCTCTGGGCTTATTGTACCACTGGGACTTCCCTTCATGATCATTCTGGGAATTTCCTCTCTTTCCTGGGAATTTCCTTCCTTCTCTACTGTGATGCATTGGGTCCTCATTCTCTGGGTCCTGTGTCTTCCACTTTCTTCATTTGCCACCTTGTTGTGGTGAAGTATATCCCATCATAGTTTCTTTAAAAAAGTAAATTTTAAAAGATATTGCATTATTCATGCTTACAGGCTGAGTATTGAAGTATGAGTTGAAAATCTCCTCTCATTGGAATTTTAAAAGCACTATTCCACTGTCTTCTAATTTTTTTCATTCCAACTGAGAGGTCTGATGCCCTTCTGGCTCCTGATTCTTATTCTGTGATCTCTTTAATGTGCACATTTATATGAAAAAAAAGAACAACTTATATGTCAAATAATAGGAAATCTATTGATTTAATTTTGATACCTTCATACAATTTAGACATTAAAATAATATTTTAAGAAGACAATATTATAATAAGGTCACACTGATAAAATGATATATGAATGTTTTAAAATATTGAAAGATAATTTATAAAAATATCAAAAGTGACACTTGGTGTATGATGAACTTTTGGGAGCTTCCCTTTTTAGTAATTTCTTGTTCTGGGCTAAATGTTTGTGTTCAATCTTTAACTCCCAGTGTGATCATATTTGGAGTTTAGGTCTTTGGGAGGTAGTCAGGTTTAGATGAGTTCATGAGGCTAGGGTTCCCATAACGGAATTAGTATCCTTGTAAGAAAAGAGACTAAAGTTCATTCTTTCCACATCACATGAGAACACAGGGAAAGGCAGGTGTCTGTAAACCAGGAATCAAATCTGCCAGGACCTTAATCTTGCATTTCCCAGTCTCCAGAACTGTGAGAAATAACTGTCTGTTGTTTAAGCCACCCAGTCTATGGTGTTTTGTTATAGTAACCCAAGCTGAGTAAGATACTTCTATGTCAAGTATATTTCTGGAACCTATATTTTTAGAGTTGGGTTTGGAACGGTGTTTGAATGCCATGAGCAAAGTCCTTTTTAAACCAGTAAAAAAATATCATCATTAAATTGAAAAAAGAATCAATAAGAGTATATTAATGCAGATCTTTATAACTGTATTTTAATCTCATATTTCTAATATTTTTAGTAAACACTTCCTAATGTATAGCAAAGGTAAAAGAATTTTTCAGTGAATGATATACCCATTACTTAAATTGTACCAATAACATTTTATTATGCTTGCTTCATCACATATTTATCTATCGATCCCTCTAGTCATACATTAATCTCCTATTTTTTATGTGTTTCACCATAAATAGCAGACAGTAGTACACTTCTCTTTAAATATTTTAGCATACATATCATTAACTAGAGCTTAATACTCTTTATAGTACTTTTGAGTATATGGTAAAATGTACATATCTAAAATATACATTCATTGAATTTTGAAAAATTCATACATTTAGTCTAAATTTCTTTGGTTTTCTTTTGTCTGAAAATGTCTTTATTATTTGCCTTCATTTCTTGAAGAATAGTTTTGTTGACGTTGAATTTGGGATTCACAGGTTATGCTTGTTCTTTTTTCTTGCCATTCTTTAAAGATGTTAATTGTCTTCTGTCATTGTTTCTGAGACTATAGTGCTCATTGAATCATTGTTCCCCTATATGAAATGTTTTCTTTTTTTTCTGACTGCTCTCAGGATTTTATCTTTATCCTTAGTTTTCAGCAGTTTCACTGTTCTCTGACTTGGGATTTGTTGAGATTTTCTAAACTGTAAATTTACAAGTTGTATCAAATTGACAGGATTTTGGCCATTTTTTGTAAAAATATTTGTGTCCCATTTGCTCCTTCCTCTCTCTTCTGGGCTTCCAATAATACATGTGTTAGCCTTTTGACATTGTAACAAATCCCTGAAATTCTATTTTATTTTTAAGTGTTCTTGCTCACTGTGCTTCAGATTAGATCATTCCACTGATATGTCTTCAAGTTCAGTGGTTCTTTCTTTTCTCACCTCTTCTGATGTTAAGCCCACCAGGTAAATTTTACATTTCAGGTCATTTAACTTTCAGTTCAATAACCTGTTTGATTCTTTTCATGGTTTATTTCCTTCCTGAAATTTCCTATCTTTTCATTCATTGTAACCATATTTTCTTTTACATCACTGTGCATAACTATAATAGCTGTTTTAAAATTCTTGTCCAATTCCAATAGCTGGATCATATTGGGTTTTTTATTACCATTTTTCTCCCCAATAGATCAGAATTTGTTTCTATTATGTTGAGTAATTTTGGTTTGTATCCTGGTTGTGAACATTAGCTGGTGAAACTGTATTCTGTTACATTCCTCTGAAGATTATTACACTTTTATTTATTTATTTATTTTTTAAATATTGGGTTAGTAGGTAAGTAACATTGTTAAACTTAAGCTCTAAACTCTAGTCTCTAGGGCACTGGCCCAAATCTCAATTCAGTTATTTTGTCTTAAGTTATTTAGAATCTGACCCACATATAGAGTTTAAGAATCAGCAAAGATTTTAACAGAATTTTTGGTTCCCTTCTCTGGCTTTCTCGTTGCCAGGATTCTTCCCTCACTTTCCAGTGGCTTTCGTTGCCCTAAACTCTGTTCTGATTCTTAAGGCCAGAAAGATTATTGGTTTTCTGTAGTCATTTGCACTGACACATATAGCCAAATGTGGTCTGCCTTAAGGCTAAAAGCTATAAAAAACAAAGAAAACTCACACTTTGTCATTTTCTGCTTCCAAATGCTGACTTCTCTACATATAATCTGTTTAATTTTATTCAGGTTTCATTGACTCCAGGGAGTTGTTTTTCATTTATTTTGCCCAGAGTTTATAGTGGTCATCTGTGGAAGCATTAGTCTAGTAAGTGCTTAATCAGACATTGCTGAAATGAACAACCACTTTGGGAAATTTTTATTTTTTAATACTTAACTATATTGTCCATATTGAACAAGAGTTACTTTAATGATAAGATCATTATATTAGCATAGTATCACAAATTAATAATTTTCATACAAAACATGTGACTAAATTTATATGGAGAATAAAGGGAAGTAGAAATGCTTTGGAGAATGATAGTGAACATTTTAGGAGACTGAAGCAGAGCTGGAAATTACGCAGCAAGAATTCAGACTATAAGACAGTATAGTCTTGGGGTGCCTGGGTGGCTCAGTGGGTTAAGGCCTCTGTCTTCAGCTCAGGTCATGATCCCAGGGTCCTAGGATCGAGCCCTGCATCGGGCTCTCTGCTCAGTGCAGAGCCTGCTTCTCTCTCTCTCTCTCTGCCTGCCTCTCTGCCTACTTGTGTTCTCTGTCTGTCAAATAAATAAATAAAATCTTAGAAAAAAAAAAAAGATAGTAAAGTCTCTAAGCCAAAGGACCCCTCTGAGAAGTTATTGCATCCATTAGCAGCACTAAGAGGAAGCCAAACCAAAGCTTACCTAGGCACAATTTTCATCAGTAGGTATTCTTATTAGTACTTAGCCTTCCCTTCCCAGTGCAAGTCCCTCCCCTCCCAGAGTATCCATAGTCAATAATACACTTACTGAATTTGATTTCCAATTTACTCAAAAGCATAAATCTTCCCTCATTTGACAAGCATCTGAGTAGACAGGTGTAGGTTATTTTCATGAGAACCACAAGTATATAAATTAAAAATTGCCATTAGTAATGGAATGACCTATTAGAAACCAACTGTGTGATCTTGGATGAGTCATTTTTCCCTTTTCGATCTTAGCTTCTTCATCTGAAAAATAAGGGAACCGACAAAACTTCATTTTTTTAAACCTTTGAATTTCTACAGAACAGCACAGAAATTCTACAGAACATGAACATGCTTTAAATATATTTTTAAAGTCTTTCCTTTAAAACCTGCTATATCATACTTGGGGTATCGTATACTATTAAAAAAAAATCCACTAGAGGGGAGTAAAACATTAGATGAGAGTTTACTACAGCTCAGCTTGGGTATCCTGCCTATATTTCCAACTGTTGCCTAACATCTATTCTTTCCAATCAATCCCACTTAATAGCTTTAAAATACACAGATGTGAGGGAATCACCATTCTTATGTGGAAATCCTCTGCTCTGTGGGATAAAGCCCAAGCCTGGGGCTAGGGAGTCTTTGTACTCTTTAAGGTTACTCACTAATGGAACAAAAGCAGCCCATTCCATTTCTAGTTTTCATTTACAACTGAGTTATAGTGACCAAAAGGATTCCCTAATCCTTAATTCGAAGAGATGCTTCATTCTGACAACTAATTCTTACTTGAAGGCCAGCACAACCCCTGTGTTCCCATTCCTTGGGTAGTTCAATATTTAGAGAGACCTCAGAATCTTGTCTGTGTTCCAAGTTCTTTGCACCCTGAAGGCTGAAGAAAAGATTCCTTCGGTGGGGGGCATAAAATGATTAGAGACCCCTGGCCCATTGGTTTAGTACTTTTACTTTGAAGAAATACAATTTAATATAATTAGCTCATGTTCTTCTCTTTCAGAGTAAAGTTTTTAAAAAGAGATCTGGGCCTCTGGTTTCTATTCTCAGGGAAACAGTTTCAGGGGAGGGGAAGGAGAGACAGAGGCTAGAGAAAGAAGGTGATGCCCTGGTGGGGTTCCACTGGAGAACTAACTCAGAGGGCCAGGCATTAGAAGAACCCAGTCACACACTTTTTCTTTGAGTTCTGTATCTTGAGGGTTTCATAATTTTTTAGTTGCCTCATAGTTGCAGAATGACATAGTAGGAAGAGCATTCATTATAGTCAGTTGGACCAATTCCAGATCAATGAATTGACTTCTTTAGGATGTGGAACTATTTATGTAAATTTTCCCAAGTTACAGTATCTGAAACAGGACTCTGGTTACAAAAGACAGATACCTAGCTCAAATTAGATTAAGCATACAACATCATCAAGTCTATCTTTTGATTCCGGAGTCCCTGTATGTCATTCTAATAGTGTACTGTTTCTTTCACTTGGCTAATGGAGGACATTTAAACTGACATCATCCCAGAAAGACAGCATCTCTTTCTTTCAACTACGATACATAAATAAAATCCTAGCAAGAGATTCTGATTGCCCTAGCTTGAGTCGTGGCCGGAAAGAAAAGATTAAGTTAAAACACAGGATGCCCTGCTAAATTTCTATTTCCAATGAACAACAAACAGATGTTTAGGATGAATCTCACGCAACATTTGGGACATACCTACACTAAAAAAGTACTGTTTATCTGAAATTCAAATTTAAATTCTAATCGTGCCATACCTGGTCCTTCACCATGTATGGTTTGAGAAGCACTGGAATAGAGAAGACTTGAAGTGAGCATTCCCTTTAGTGAAGGAACTCAGGCAACCCAGAGTAAACTAAGGGCTGGATTTAGGGAATTAAACTCCTGGATGTTCTTTTCCCCATCTCCTGCAAATATTATCCTTGTGTCCTGCAAATATTATCCATTGGTCAATCCAATTGGAAGCCAGGAGGAGTTTGGAAGGAAGCACTGTTGATACAGTCCAAACCAGCCAAAACCTGTCAAGAGTCCCGAGGTTGAACAGGTGGACAAGGATGAGGGGAGAGTCTGAATCAGCAAACCAAAGATATCCAGTATAAGGAGACATGAAGTTATTTCTGTAACATCTCTGCTTTGGCTTATTTTCCAAATCTGGCATGGAAAAAGAAAATATATATTTTTAGCAGAAGTCTCTTCCCCTTCGATAAATGGCCCTTGAACTATGTTGAAGGGTTGAGGAGCTCTCTAAGGCAGGGTAAAGGGCATATGGGAATGTCCTATTTCTGTTTGTGCCATTTTAAGGACCCTACAAAAGCAACAGTGGAGCAATAATTAGCTGTGAGTTCTTCCAGGATGAATCTGGCCTGGCAAGAACAGAGGCGTTTGCCCACCAACTGCCCAGTTTATTAACTCTCTGTGATGACCTTGTAGTGTTTCAACTTGTTTGGGTTAAACTGTGTTAGCCAGAATTGCCTCTCTAGTATGTTTCTGGATAATGTGGGCTATGAGACATATTTTCTTATAAGAATTAAAGAATGAAAAGAAAATCGGGGGAGCCTGGGTGGCTCAATGGGTTAAAGCCTCTGCCTTCAGCTCAAGTCATGATCTCAGAGTCCTGGGATCGAGCCCCGCATCGGGCTCTGCTCAAGCAGGGAGCCTGCTTCCTCCTTTCTCTCTCTGCCTGCCTCTCCGCCTACTTGTGATCTCTGTCTGTCAAATAAATAAATAAAAATCTTAAAAAAAAGAGAGAGAGAGAGAGAAAGAAAGAAAATGGCAGCCATTTCATTGTATTCACATGTCCCCTTCCAGTTATTCTATCAAACACTAATCTATGTGCTGCTATGACTTTTGCAAATGTAAGTGAAGTCCTTAATGAGAATATGTAATTAGGGAGACTACCCTGGGTGGGCCTGACATAATGGGTTGGAAAACCTTACAAGAAACAGAGACTATGGGGTGCCTGGGTGGCTCTGTGGGTTAAGGCTCTGCCTTCGGATCAGGTCATGATCTCAGGGTCCTGGGATCAAGCCTCCCATTGGGCTCTCTGCTCAGCAAAGAGCCTGCTTCCCCTTGCCTCTCTGCCTACTTGTGATCTGTCAAATAAATAAATCAAATCTTAAAAAAAAAAAAAAGAAAAGATAGAAAAAGAAAAGCAAAGCAGATACCTTGCCTGTGGGCAATAACTTTGTGCCCATGGGGTTCTAGCCCCATCAGGGTTCTTCTCTTGACTGCCTAAAGACTTAGGACTTGCTTATCCAGCTATAATTGCATAAGCAAATTCTTTGTAATAAATCTCTTTGTATCTATCTATCTATCTATATCTATCTATCTACCAATCTACCTACACCTCCTACTGATTCTACCTCTCTGATTGAACCCTGACTGATAACACTACTTCTTGCAGCTGAGCAGGTACTGAAGGCAGGGAAGGCAGTCTTGATTCCAGCTCCTGGGCTATTTGCTCCACACCATCACCAGCTCAGTGTCATCCTCTCCAGACCCAGCCTGTTACAACTTTTACTGTTTCTTCATCAATACACAGATAGCTTCTCCATTCCAACCAAAGAAGGAAGAACTCAAAGGTAAGGAAGAGTAGTAATCAGGAAACCCAGAAAGTGGAAATGATGGAGGTGGAAAGAGTGGATGAAAAGACCTGGGAGTGATTTACAGAAGGAAGAGGAAAAAGAGGGTTGGAAAGGCAGGATGGGTAGCCTGGGAAAATGGCACAGAGGGGAAGATGTGGAGGAAGGGACCGAGTCAGACAGTGAAAAGAAGGTAGCAGGGGACACCTGTGTTCAGCTTTGTCCCTTTTTGTCATGTTGCCTCCATCATCTCCTTGGGATAAGGGAGGCTGTCCTTACTAGGTCACCTCACACTTTAGTTATAAATTATCTGTGAAAGACCACACCATGCTTATAAGCGACTAACAATTTTTTATCCAGTTTTCACTATTTTGACTATTTAAAAATGCCAATTTGCTGCTCATACACTCATTTAAAAAAATTTTTTTTCCCCAATTTATTTATTTTCAGAAAAACAGTATTCATTATTTTTTCACCACACCCAGTGCTCCATGCAAGCTGTGCCCTCTATAATACCCACCACCTGGTACCCCAACCTCCCACCCCCCCGCCACTTCAAACCCCTCAGACTGTTTTTCAGAGTCCATAGTCTCTCATGGTTCACCTCCCCTTCCAATTTACCCAAATTCCCTACTCCTCTCTAACGCCCCTTGTCCTCCATGCTATTTGTTATGCTCCACAAATAAGTGAAACCATATGATAATTGACTCTCTCTGCTTGACTTATTTCACTCAGCATAATCTCTTCCAGTCCCGTCCATGTTGCTACAAAAGTTGGATATTCGTCCTTTCTGATGGAGGCATAATACTCCATAGTGTATATGGACCACATCTTCCTTATCCACTCATCCGTTGAAGGGCATCTTGGTTCTTTCCATAGTTTGGCGACTGTGGCCATTGCTGCTATAAACATTGGGGTACAGATGGCCCTTCTTTTCACGACATCTGTATCTTTGGGGTAAATACCCAGGAGTGCAATTGCAGGGTCGTAGGGAAGCTCTATTTTTAATTTCTTGAGGAATCGCCACACTGTTCTCCAAAGAGGCTGCACCAACTTGCATTCCCACCAACAGTGTAAGAGGGTTCCCCTTTCTCCACATCCTCTCCAACACATGTTGTTTCCTGTTTTGTTAATTTTGGCCATTCTAACTGGTGTAAGGTGATATCTCAATGTGGTTTTAATTTGAATCTCCCTGAGGGCTAATGATGATGAGCATTTTTTCATGTGTCTGATAGCCATTTGTATTTCTTGATTGGAGAAGTGTCTGTTCATATCTTCTGCCCATTTTTTGATGTGTTTGTCTGTTTCGTGTGGGTTGAGTTTGAGGAGTTCTATGAAGCCAGCATTACCCTGATCCCCAAACCAGGCAAGGACCCTACCAAAAAGGAGAGTTTCAGACCAATATCACTGATGAATATGGATGCTAAGATTCTCAACAAGATCCTAGCCAACAGGATCCAACAACACATTAAAAAGATTATCCACCATGATCAGGTGGGATTCATCCCTGGGCTACAAGGATGGTTCAACATTCGTAAATCAATCAATGTGATACAACAAATTAATATGAGAAGAGAGAAGAACCACATGGTCCTCTCAATTGATGCAGAAAAAGCATTTGACAAAATCCAACATCCGTTCCTGATTAAAACGCTTCAAAGGATAGGGATAGAGGGAACATTCCTGAACCTCATCAAATCTATCTATGAAAGACCCACAGCAAATATCATCCTCAATGGGAAAAAGCTTGCAGCCTTCCCGTTGAGATCAGGAACAAGACAAGGATGCCCACTTTCACCACTCTTGTTCAACATAGTATTAGAAGTCCTAGCAACAGCAATCCGACAACAGAGAGAAATAAAAGGTATCCAAATTGGTAATGAAGAAGTCAAACTCTCTCTCTTCGCAGATGACATGATTCTTTATATGGAAAACCCAAAAGACTCCACCCCCAAACTACTAGAACTCATACAGCAATTCAGCAGCGTGGCAGGATACAAAGTCAATGTGCAGAAATCAGTGGCTTTCTTATACACTAACAATGAAAATACAGAAAGGGAAATTAGAGAATCGATTCCATTTACTATAGCACCAAGAACCATAAGATACCTGGGAATAAACCTAACTAAAGAGGTAAAGGATCTATACTTGAGGAACTATAGAACACTCATGAAAGAAATTGAAGAAGACACAAAAAGATGGAAGACCATTCCATGCTCTTGGATCGGAAGAATAAACATTGTTAAAATGTCTATACTGCCTAGAGCAATCTATACTTTTAATGCCATTCCGATCAAAATTCCACCGGCATTCTTCAAAGAGCTGGAGCAAATAATCCTAAAATTTGTATGGAATCAGAAGAGACCCCGAATCGCTAAGGAAATGTTGAAAAACAAAAATAAAGCTGGCGGCATCACCTTACCTGATTTCAAGCTTTATTACAAAGCTGTGATCACCAAGACAGCATGGTACTGGCATAAAAACAGACACATAGACCAGTGGAACAGAGTAGAGAGCCCTGATATGGACCCTCAACTCTATGGTCAATTAATCTTCGACAAAACAGGAAAAAATATACAGTGGAAAAAAGACAGTCTCTTCAATAAATGGTGCTGGGAAAACTGGACAGCTATATGTAGAAGAATGAAACTCGACCATTCTCTTACACCGTACACAAAGATCAACTCAAAATGGATAAAAGACCTCAACGTGAGACAGGAATCTATCAGAATCTTAGAGGAGAACATAGGCAGTAATCTCTTTGATATCAGCCACAGCAACTTCTTTCAAGATACGTCTCCAAAGGCAAAGGAAACAAAAGCGAAAATAAACTTCTGGGACTTCATCAAAATCAAAAGCTTCTGCACAGCAAAGGAAACAGTCAAAAAAACAAAGAGGCAACCCACGGAATGGGAGAAGATATTTGCAAATGACAGTACAGACAAAAGGTTGATATCCAGGATCTATAATGAACTCCTCATTTAAAAATTTTTTATGTAAAAATAAGGCACAGAATAGTGGGTAAAATATGCTACCATTTACATAAAATAAGGGCTATATATACTTCTATACCTGTGTGTACAGCTTCAGAGTAACGTTCTGCTTCAAGGTGAGAGAACTAGGATCTGGGGAACAGAGCAGGGAAGGAAGCTTTTCACAATACAATACATAGTCTTATACTGTTTAGCTTACTATTTGTATACACTAACAATTTAAAAATATAAGCTTACTTGGGGCACCCAGGTGGCTCAGTAGGTTAAAGCCTCTGCCTTCAGCTCAGGTCATGATCCCAGGGTCCTGGGATCAAGCCCCGCATCCGGCTCTCTGCTCAGCAGGGAGACTGCTTCCCCCACCCCCTCTGCCTGCCTCTCTGCCTACTTGTGTTCTCTGTGAAATAAATAAATAAAAGTCTAAAAAAATATATAAGCTCACTTATGAATTATCCCCATAGGTACTGATCATTCTATCTGCTACACCTGCAACATGTCTTCAGATGTTAAGTAGAATGCATAGAGTAGGCAGCCATTGTTATCCTTATCTCTTTTCTGAGCCTCTCCAATGCTTACTTAACCTATTAGGACAGGGTTGTGATACTCTCCATGGAGGTATTCCCATTTAGGATTATATCCCTCCTCAGCAAACACACAATTTGTGCCAGTTACTCTAACAGACTGCAGTGATCATGCTCTCCATTGGCACAACCATCCATCCCATGTTCCTTATGGGAAAAGGAGAAACTCCAATAACATATGGAGCCAAGTTTTCTGGACGAATTTAAGTGAGCACTCCAGAACATAGGGAGCGCATTTTTATACCCATTTATTTTTTTATTTTTAAGATTTTATTTATTTATTTGACAGACAGATCACAAGTAGGCAGAGAGGCAGGCAGAGAGAGAGAGAGATGGGGAAGCAGGCTCCCTGCTGGGCTGAGAGTTCAACATGAACTTGAACATGAACTTCAATCTGAGCTGAAGGCAGAGGCTTTAACCCACTGAGCCACCCAGGCGCCCCATACACCTTTAAATGGAAAGCAGGCATCTCTGTTTAGGACCTACGTCTTAAGAAAACAAAGCTCCACCCACCACCGCGGAGGAGACAGTACAAGAGCCCCAGAGGGGCTCTCCAGTCTTTCTCCAATAGAAACTCACATCATGGGTTTGGAGCTCCAACAATTATCCATGGTCTCTAGGATCATGGCAGCAAAGGGGAATGAGAGTACATCAAATTATTTTGCATTTTAAAAAGCACACAGAGAAGCTTTGTGTGATTACAAAGTAACAGATCCGAGTAAGAGAGATTTGCCAGCTGGAACTACTGAGGAAAGGGCTCTTGGTGGTAAAACAACTATGTGTCTTGAGAAAACAACTAGTATGTGTTGCAGGCTCAATGGAATTTGCTTAATAAGTTGCACATTTGTCATTGTAAGTCAGTTCTTTGGGTGCCAGGAGACATAACTTCTTTACATAATCAAATATTTGTCCTGAAACTGTGCACTGAAGAACGTCAATCACTCTGCCATATCCGAAAGCCTTTCTCTGGCCAGCTGAGTATTCTGAATTGAGCCTCCATCATTAGGAACATCTTGATAGCTAAGTCTGGCATTGAATTTTGGCCCCTCTGCCACCTATCTTTGCACTTTTTCTGGGAGAATACTACCCGGCCACTCTAGAAAGGCTGATGAGAACGGGGAGAACAGCTGTTCCTTCATGATCTCAGGAAGAGGTGGGAGGTCAGAGGATTCCAAATTTTTCTACTTGCAAGTTTCTGTCTGGCCACAGATTTTATCAGCTACAGCAACATGTTAATTATTCTGAGGAACTTACGACAAAACATCTTCATTGTTTGAGTTCTGTTTTGTTTTAATCTTATGGTTCCTGATGAGGAACAGTAGGAAAATATTCTCCTTTAGTCCAGAAGGCTGATCTACAGCCCACATAGCTTCAATTAAAGAGCAAACAGGGGCTGACTCCTATGTTCTTAAAGGGTCTTCTGACTGCTTATACATCTCCCAGCTAGTGAATATCCAGCTAGAATGATAAGCACCAAAGAAATCTTGGGCAAGTTTTGAGAGCAGAAATTCAAAGAAGACATTTATGATCTAATACTCCCAGCACATCTCCTTCCCCTTGAACACTAAACATATAACCAGCTTCGTACAGCAAAAGTGCAGCTCTTTCTGCCCACAGGTCCTGTCCCTACGCTACTTAAACTTACTAAGTTTATGTAATGTCTTAAGAATTTTTTCTAGACCACTGCATTCCACAACCCCACAACACTGCCCATATCCATATGTGTTTGGCTTTAAAATCTTTGAAGACTTGTTTTAAGAACAATAAAGCTTTCGTTTCTTCTAAGGAGGACTCTTAGGGTTTACCTTACATATTCTGATTTGGGACATGTTCAGCATTTCTTCTGGTATCCAGTTTTACTTCTGAGTGGGCAAACAGATGTAGATAATTTGATTTGCTCCAAGGGAAAGACCTTTGAAAATAAACTTCATAGACTATTTATTCAGGAGGAGGTAACCTAAAGGAGATAATTTGCTTTTAATAGGTAAGACATCTAGAAAGTAGCTCTCACCTCTGATCTAGAGGTTATACGCTCGTCATTGCACATCAGTTCCAGCCAATGTAACAGATACTATTTAGAAGGAACATTTTCCAGAAGCCCTCCAACCCTTCCCTTATATCACATTGTCCAGAACAGAGTCATACGCCCCACCCTAAACCAATCACTGGCAATAGGCGTTGGGATCACTTAAACATGAGTTAGCTCTTGAGTTGGAACAGTGTCACCAGGGGAAGGAACAGACACCTCTCCTTGCTCTGACAAAAAGGAAGAAGTGGGTGATAAGGCTGTGTACACAAGCAACAGCCACATACCATTTTTCAGAGGTGGAATTCCAAAGTCTGATCAGAATCACTAAGTATTCTAAACTGAGAAAAGTATGGTTTGTACTAACTGGATTTGAGCTATGCAGTACAGACCTAATCTAATTTTTTTTCCAATTTATTTATTTTCAGAAAAACAGTATTCATTATTTTTTCACCACACCCAGTGCTCCATGCAAGCTGTGCCCTCTATAATACCCACTACCTGGTACCCCAACCTCCCACAAATCAAAAGACAACTGACAGAATGGGAGAAGATATTTGCAAACGACATATCAGATAAAGGACTAGTGTCCAAAATCTATAAAGAACTTAGCAAACTCAACACCCAAAGAACAAATAATCCAATCAAGAAATGGGCAGAGGACATGAACAGACGTTTCTGCAAAGAAGACATCCAGATGGCCAACAGACACATGAAAAAGTGCTCCATATCACTCGGCATCAGGGAAATACAAATCAGAACCACAATGAGATATCACCTCACACCAGTCAGAATGGCTAAAATCAACAAGTCAGGAAATGACAGATGCTGGCGAGGATGCGGAGAAAGGGGAACCCTCCTACACTGTTGGTGGGAATGCAAGCTGGTGCAACCACTCTGGAAAACAGCATGGAGGTTCCTCAAAATGTTGAAAATAGAACTGCCCTATGACCCAGCAATTGTACTACTGGGAATTTACCCTAAAGATACAAACGTAGTGATCCAAAGGGGCACGTGCACCCGAATGTTTATAGCAGCAATGTCCACAATAGCCAAACTATGGAAAGAACCTAGATGTCCATCAACAGATGAATGGATCAAGAAGATGTGGTATATATACACAATGGAATACTATGCAGCCATCAAAAGAAATGAAATCTTGCCATTTGTGACAACATGGATGGAACTAGAGCGTATCATGCTTAGTGAAATAAGTCAAGCAGAGAAAGACAACTATCATATGATCTCCCTGATATGAGGAAGTGGTGATGCAACATGGGGGCTTAAGTGGGTTGGAGAAGAATCCATGAAACAAGATGGGATAGGGAGGGAGACAAACCATAAGTGACTCTTAATCTCACGAAACAAACTGTGGGCTGCTGGGGGGAGGGGGGTTGGGAGAAGGTGGGTAGGGTTATGGACATTGGGGAGGGTATGTGCTTTTGGGTAAATTGGAAGGGGAGGTGAACCATGGGAGACTGTGGACTCAGACCTAATCTAATTTTAGGAAGGCGTTTCTTCGGGACAGTGTAGCAACTCCTGTTTTAAGTAAGAAGGCCTCCCATCAATTATACAGTAGCATCTACATATAGTTTGGGGGAAAGAAGCAGCATCAGTGTTAGAGATAAATGGTTTGAGTTTATAGACAATGCCTGGTGAACATCTGGGCTCAGAGCCCCCTTGCAGTAACCCCATGGCCACTCTGGATACTTTATCAGCTGCATGAGAATCCTTGCGTCAGTCCCTTCACCTTTCTCTTCTGTAAAATGAGGATTTTAAAAAATCCACTTTGGAAAGATGGAATCAAAGTATATGTATGGAGCTTAATATGACAATTGGCCCATTATACATAACCCCAAAACCATATGCTATGACTTGTGTTTATACATAGCCCAAACCTTAAGAAATCTAACAGGCAAGAATTTTGAAAAACTTTTAACTAATTACAACAGAAATCTGAATTCATGGGAAAATCAGAAACAATAATTATGTGAATGCTTGAACATCTAAGAATCAAAGTAACTATTTAATGAACAATCAAAGTCTTGGAGACTTTGCAAGGCAGATTGTGAAACTGCATCACATTTTTAAAAAATCTACAGAAAAACTAACTGGTAGTCAAGAAACCATTAACACTTATAGGGCCATAATAATGCATGAATTGGGTTCACCCAATGTTATACAAATGAACTGTTTCTGGGATTCAGATGGTTGGGGAAACACGGAAAGCAGAATTTTGTCTAATATATTATGTACACAACAAGATTAATAAAATTGTGAAATCAAATTTGTGAGGAAGCAAAATCTTTCAGACAAGGACTATGCCTGAACCAAAACAAAACAATTTTAAAAACCACATTTTTGTTGGTTTTATTCAATTTACTCATCAGACAACATTTTTTTTTTAAGATTTTATTTATTTATTTGACAGACAGAGATCACAGTAGGCAGAGAGGCAGGCCGAGAGAGAGGAGGAAGCAAGCTCCCCGCTGAGCAGAGAGCCCGATGCGGGGCTCGATGCGGGGCTCGATCCCAGCACCCTGGGATCGTGACCTGAGCCGAAGACAGAGGCTTAACCCACTGAGCCACCCAGGCGCCCCCAGACAACATTTTTAATACAAAATTTAATTTGATCTCAAAGTTTCCATATTATTGCTAAACTTGAAGGAAGAAACCATTCTGTTTATATTATTTTTAAAAATAAAGTTTCTCCTTAAAGACAGTTACCAGTTTGATTTCTAATTAATTTGCTGTCTGGTCATTAAGGAAAAATGTTGTTATAATAATATCAAGAAGTTTGAATGGTCTATTTACTGCTAAGAAATTTCAAAATGTCTTTTAATCTTTCTTTTTAGATGAACCATTAGTCGTATTTTTAAAATTACAGAAGACGGTTCTATTATATTATAGGTTCTTTCGGTGTGTTGGTTAATGCCTAGTTTCAAAACAGCCTCCACATAATGTCCTATTCCATAAACTTTCCCTAAAGAGTAAATCCTGGTTTTTTTCCTATATCCTACCAAGAAAGCAAGTTAAACTGATTTTACATGTGGAGAAACCTGCTGAACTCATTTTCCTTCTTGGGAGCATAGGGGAGAAGTAGAAAGAGATGGAAAAGGAAAGAACTCTCCTTTAAAATAAATTCCAACTTACCTATAAGCCAAGTCAAATAAAGACAGTATAGGGATTAGGACGATGGGCTCTTAAGTAAAAAAACAAACAAAAAACAAACAAAAAAACAACAACAAAAAAAACCCTAGATGAAATCAATTCCTTAGTTGTGGCAAATGGAAGACATTAACAATAGGGGAATCTGGGTGAGAGGTATATGACAACTCTCTGTACTATATTTGCAACTTTTTTGTAAATCTAAAACTATTTTAAGTGAAGTTTATTGGAAAAAAAAAAAAAAAAAGACCTGGGTGTGACTTCTGGCTTCCACATGTTAGCTGTGTTAGCCTTGAGCAAATTACTTAACCCCTCTAAGCCTCAATTTCACTGATTCAAAAAGTGCCCATAAGGAGCCTACTTCAAAAGACTACCATGAGGATTAAATGAGCTAACGAAGTGCTTGCCGCAACACTCAGCATGAAGTTAACATGTGTGTAGTTATAATCGCTAATGTGTGCCCACTAAAGACCTGGACATTGCAGTATTCAGTGGAAGGCAAAGCCACTTAAAATCATCATGTCCTAGTTTCTTCCTCATTTCTCAATACCTATAGATGGAACTATCATCTTTACAATCACCCAGGTTCTAAAAATCCCTTTTGGTACTTCTCTTTCACAATCAGGCAGCAAGGCCCATTAAACCTACTGCTGTACCATTGTCACCTCTTCATTCCGACCACTTGCACTTGGGCTCTGGCCTGGCTCCCATCTAAACTGTGCCAAGACATCATCTTCCTGGCTTCCCTGTCTATTTCCTCTGCTCCTCCAAGGCCTCCTGTGGCACAGTCTCACTAACCTCTACACATCATGCTACCTGACCTCCAATAACTCTCCATTTTATATGAACCAAACTTCTCATTCTTTGCTTTGCATTCAAAGTCACCCATAATGTAGTTTCCCTGTACCTTTCTAGCTGTATTTCCCACTACTCCCCTTCATATACTATTAGATCTAGTTTACCCGAATCATTAACTAGTTGTGAGACATGCCTAAATCTTAATAGCAGCAGACACTGAAACCCAAAGATGCTAAGAAAATAGCCAAAGGCCAGAGTTAACAGCAAAGCAGATTTTTGGTCACTGATGGCATTTTTAGTCAATACTCGGGGAGTATTCAACATCTGCCAACATATAGCAGTGATGGAAAAAAAAAAATCAAAAGACATTAAAAAACAAGATTATTTCTGAGGAACTTGAAAAGCAAGGTACTACCTGCTCTGGATCCAAAGCAGTACAGGTGGCCAGGAGTTCTTCAGAATATCAAGGATAAAAAGTATCCTACCTAAAGGGGATAAAAGAAAAACTAGCTGTTTAAACTAGTAACCCAGGTAGAGTTTTCTTACCCTGGGGTGACTGAGAACAAAAATCACTGCCTGAGGCCATAGCTTATGTAAAAACTATGTACCTAAAGAGCCAGGAGGATCCAGACACAGTCTTGCAAGCCAGGACCGGGGCCAACTTGCCTACTGGCTCAGTGACCAGGTTTAAGATATCCCTAAAGGATCGGAAACCACTTATATAAGATCTGCTCTGGAACTGGGGACCCAAGGATCCAGGCAGAGGCAACCACAAAAATCTAGACAGGTGGACGGAAAGAATTCAGAAGGGAAAAAAAAAGTCCTCCTTATCATTGCACTCCAAGTTAAAATTCCATACGCAGGGCAAAACGAATTCTATGAAATGCAAAAAAGTAATAATTTGGGTAAGACCACTCCCAAGTGACATCAATAATTACTCCAGAAGTAAAGTATTTTTAGGTCTCTAAATATATAACAGAATTTCTTTTTTTAATTACTAAACAAAACAAGCAGAAATGATACAAAAAATACAGGTAAAAACTCATCAACTAGAAATCCTGAAGTGAAATTTTAAAAACTCCATAAACGGAATAAACAAAAATTAGCAAATTGGAAGCTCGCACTGAAGAAGTCCACAAAGCAGCACAGCTAGAAATATACAAAAGAACAACTAAAAGGTACGGAGGGTGCGGTCATATTTGATAAGAGTTCCTGAAGTAGAGAATGTGAGAAATGGTGAAGCTGTGTTCAATTCCTTCACATCATTACCCGAATGTTAGCATCTCAGAGCGACTACTCCCACTATCCCATTTAAACTTGTCACCACTTCTCTCCTACCACTCCACCCCCTTACTTGACCTTACTTTTCTCCATAGCACTTAACCAGTTTCTAACGTACTATGTAAGTTATGGGTATTTATTATCTCCCTGACTAGAATGTGAGAGCTATGAGGATAGAAACTCATCTGTTTTGATAAGTGCTGCATCCCCCCAAACAGCAAAAAGCAATTGTTACACATCATAAATCTGTAGTGAATGAAAACTGATGGCTGAGTGTTTTTCATAATGGAAGAAAAGCAGTGGGTCCTCAGTTTGAAGGTGGACAGCAAAAAATCTAAAAAAAAGTTATAACACATTATTGTGATAATTAGAGCAAATTGAATGTAGACTATGTATATGTTTATCAATATACAATTTCTTAAATATGACAATTGTATTTATGTAGGAAAAGGTCATTTTTTTAAAAAAAGATTTTATTTATTTGACAGAGATCACAAGCAGGCAGAGAGCAGACAGAGAGAGGGAAGGGAAGCATGCTCCCCGCTGAGCAGAGAGCCTGATGTGGGGCTTGATCCTGAGCCAAAGGCAGAGGCTTTAACCCACTAAGCCACTCAGGCACCCCAAGGTCTTTGTTTTTAAAGAGATGCATGTTGGAGTATTTGAGGAAATGCCATGGTGTGTGCAACTAAATTTCATAGTTAAGAGTAAAAACCTATATAACATATATGCATGTGTGTGTTTCCAAATAAATATAGAGCAAATGTAGAAATTTAACAGTTGGTAAATCTAAATGAAGAGTATGCAGATGTTTATTTTCTATAGATTATGAAGATTTTCTAGATAAAAAATTTTCAAGATAAAGGAAAAATTAATACATGAAAAAGAATTTCAGAGAATATGGGGCGCCTGGGTGGCTCAGTGGGTTAAGCCGCTGCCTTCGGCTCAGGTCATGATCTCAGGGTCCTGGGATCGAGTCCCGCCTTGGGCTCTCTGCTCGGCAGGGAGCCTGCTTCCCTCTCTCTCTCTCTGCCTGCCTCTCTGCCTACTTGTGATTTCTCTCTGTCAAATAAATAAAATCTTTAAAAAAATAATAATTTCAGAGAATAGATAAAAATAAGAGAAGTAAAAGCAAAGTAAAAGAGAAGTAAAAATAAAATAAAATAAAATAAAAAAATAAGGCAGTAAAAGAGGTCAGCAGTTCCTCTCCTCCCCATAAAACAACTATAACTCTAGAGGAAAAAAAAAAAAACAAACAAAAAACTGTCAAAACCCACCTTTTCAGGGCTCTGGAAATAAAGGGAAACAACTTGGAAAAGGAACGCTGAGGCATTCTTACCTGGGGCTACTTCCATTCTTTCCAGCTTGATGAGTTAGGTAGTGCTAACAAGGCATGGATGGTAGTGAAAATTAATAGCTTCTCTTCCAGAGTGGGCTGACTTAATCTGGAGTGGAAGGCAAGGAGCCCACACCCAGAGGTTAGGGTGTTAGAGGGGCAAAAATAAGGAAGGTATATAGCTCTGCTTGCCTGAGACTGTGGTCCCATTTGAGACCAAAATCTAGCAGACTAATGAAAAAATTGGCAAGAAGACTGCAAATGTGGGGCTAAATATGCTCTCTATGCATCTGTCCCTGAGTGGGAGGCTGCATGAATATACAAGGAAGATGTAAAGGGCCCAAGCTCTCCATATATCGTTTGACTGACAAAGAGGATGTACACATGTGCACAGAAGACCTGGAAAGTCTCAAGAGGATGTAAAAGTGGAGGAAGACAAAAAAACGTTGTCTGAAGTTGGAATGCAGGACTCCACACACCTATGCATATATCAGCAAAGGGTGGAAGAGCTACTGACTCAAGATTTTTGAGTACAATCTCTGACTAATCATTAGATGACCACAAAACTATATATACAGGCAGGGGCATCCTCTAAAAGCCAGGCTTAAAAAATAAAAACACAAACTAAAATAACTGAGAAGAGAAATCAGCAGACACACTGCAGGAGAGAGATTTTTCAGATTAAGTCCACGGAAATTAAAGAGCAAACAAATTAACAACAATAACAGCAGAAGCAGCAACAACCCTCAGGGAAACAAATGTCAAATTCAAAGCTGCTATAGTATCTTACATAACATCCCAGTTTCCAACAAATTTACAAAGCATATAAAGAAATAGTAAAGTGTGACTCATGCTGAAGAAAAAAACTATCAAGAGAAACTGTGCTCAGATGTTGAATTTAATAAACAAAAACTACAACTCACAGAATACTGCATGATACAACATATATGAGATATCTAAAACAGCCAAACTCCTATAAACAGAGTAGAAAAGTAATTGACAGGAGGAAAAAGTAGAGAGTTGCTTTTCAAGGTGTATAAAATTTTAGTTATGCAAGATGATTAAGTTGTAGAGATCTGCTGTACAACACTGTACCTATAGCTAACAATACTGTATTGTGCAGTTAAAAAACTGTTAACAGAATAGATCTCATGTTAGTGTTCATACTACAATAAAAAAGGGGGACTATAAAGTAGCCATTATAAATTTGTTTAAAAACTTAAAGGAAACAATGATTAAAGAATTAAAAAGAAATAGGACAATGAATCAACAGGGAATCTAAAAAAAAAAGTAATTATTAAAAAGAATCCATGAAAATTCTAGAGTCAAAAACAGTATCTGAAAATTTGTAGACAGGCTCGATAACAGAATTTAGAAGGCAGAAGAATCACCAAACTTGCAGATGAATAAAAATTATCCAATTTAAAACGTAAGATAATAAAAATTAAAGAAATATGTACAGGGCTTCAAAGAATAGCTCAACAGCAAATGTATCAATATACACATGAGCCCCAGAAAGGGGCAGAAGAAATAATGGAAAGAATAGTGGTCAAAAAACCTCCTAATTTGATAAAAATATTAATCTACTAATCCCCGAATCTCATAAGATCCCAAGTAGGATCCCAAACAAATGCACACCTAGACACACGATGCTCAAACTGCTGAAAGCCAAAGAGAAAATCTTAAAAGCAGTAGGAGAAAAACAACTCATCACAAACAGGAAAACAATATGATTAACAGCTAATTTTTCATCAAAAACAATGGTGACACCAAGACAGCATGGTACTGGCATAAAAACAGACAACATAGACCAGTGGAACAGAGTAGAGAGCCCAGATATGGACCCTCAACTCTATGGTCAATTAATCTTTGACAAAACAGGAAGAAATATACAGTGGAAAAAAGACAGTCTCTTCAATAAATGGTGCTGGAAAAACTGGACAGCTATATGTAGAAGAATGAAACTCGACCATTCTCTTACACCGTACACAAAGATAAACTCAAAATGGATAAAAGACCTCAACATGAGACAGGAATCCATCAGAATCCGAGAGGAGAACATAGGGAGTAACCTCTTCGATATCAGCCACAGCAACTTCTTTCAAGATACGTCTCCAAAGGCAAAGGAAACAAAAGCAAAAATAAACTTTTGGGACTTCATCAAAATCAAAAGCTTCTGCACAGCAAAGGAAACAGTCAAAAAAACAAAGAGGCAACCCACGGAATGGGAGAAGATATTTGCAAATGACAGTACAGACAAAAGGTTGATATCTAGGATCTATAATAAACTCCTCAAACTCAACACACACAAAACAGACAATCATATCAAAAAATGGGCAGAAGATATGAACAGACACTTCTCCAATCAAGACATACAAATGGCTATCAGACACATGAAAAAATGTTCATCATCATTAGCCATCAGGGAGATTCAAATTAAAACCACATTGAGATATCACCTTACACCAGTTAGAAGGGCCAAAATTAACAAAACAGGAAACAACATGTGTTGGAGGGGATGTGGAGAAAGGGGAACCCTCTTACACTGTTGGTGGGAATGCAAGTTGGTGCAGCCTCTTTGGAGAACAGTGTGGAGATTCCTCAAGAAATTAAAAATAGAACTTCCCTATGACCCTGCAATTGCACTCCTGGGTATTTACCCCAAAGATACAGATGTCGTGAAAAGAAGGGCCATCTGAACCCCAATGTTTATAGCAGCAATGGCCATGGTCGCCAAACTATGGGAAGAACCAAGATGCCCTTCAACGGACGAATGCATAAGGAAGATGTGGTCCATATACACTATGGAGTATTATGCCTCCATCAGAAAGGATGAATACCCAACTTTTGTAGCAACATGGACGGGACTGGAAGAGATTATGCTGAGTGAAATAAGTCAAGCAGAGAGAGCCACTTATCATATGGTTTCACTTATTTGTGGAGCATAACAAATAGCATGGAAGACATGGGGAGTTAGAGAGGAGAAGGGAGTTGGAGGAAATTGGAAGGGGAGGTGAATCATGAGAGGCTATGGACTCTGAAAAACAATCTGAGGGGTTTGAAGTGGCGGGGGTGTGGGAGGTTGGGGTACCAGGTGGTGGGTATTATAGAGGGCACGGATTGCATGGAGCACTGGGTATGGTGAAAAAATATTGAATACTGTTATGCTGAAAATAAATATATTATTAAAAAAAACAATGTGACAATAACGCAGTGGAAAGACATATTCAAAGTGCTGGGGTGGAGGGGTAACAATCAAAAATTCTAAATCCATCAAACTCTATCCCTCAAAAATTAATTGGACATATATTTCAAATAAAGACAGAGAATTTGTTGTTGGCAAACTTACCTTATGTGGAATGCTAAAAACAAAACAAAACAAAAGGGCTTTAGATGAAATAAATAAAAATAGACTCAGTAACTTGAATCCATGGGAAAAATGAAAAGCAGCAACAATAGTAAACATTTCTAAATGTATATACATTCCCTCATATGTCATTGTTTAAAGTAATAATAACAGTATTGTGTATGTATGCATGTATATGTGTGTAGATATATATAAAATAAAACACAAAGGTAATATATATGACAATTAATAGAACAAAGGAAGGGGAAGGAAATAAAGGTATGCTGGAACAAAGTTGCTATATTGTACCAGAAGTTAGTAAATATTAATCTGAAGTAGTCTGCAATAAATTATGCCTAATGACACATAGAATGACTTAGAAAATGACTTAAAATAGTAAAAGGTTAAGATTAAAACAGTACCCCAGTAACTATGTTTAATACAAAATAAGGAGAAAAGGAATAACCCAATAATAAGAAGACATACTATATAGAGAAAGCACGGGCGCCTGGGTGGCTCAGTTGGTTAAGTGTCTGCCTTCAGCTCAGGTCATGGTCCCAGGGTCCTGGGATTAAGATCCATGTCAGGCTCTGTGCTTAGCAATTCCTGGGATTGAGCACCCCATTGTGCTCACTCTCTCTCAAATAAATAAATAAATAAAATCTTAAAAAAAAAAAAATAGAGAGAATGCAAATAGTAAAATGGCAGACATAAATTCAACCATAATTTTATTAAATCTTATGGACTAAAAACTCCAATACAAGAGCAAAGCTGTATTGTATAGGAAAACAATCAAAAAAACAAAAATCTAGATCCAACAACATGCTACCAGAGGCCCACTTAAAAGACACAGATAAGCTAAAAGAAAAAGGATAGAAAAATATGTGCCACATCAACTGTTATAATGAGAGAGTTGAAATGGCTGTATTAATATTAGACAAACTGGGCTTTCAGACAAGAAATACCACTAGAAGCATAATGAGATACTTTATAATAATAAAAGGTCAATACATCAGAAAGACCTAACAAATATAAAGGTATATATGCCTAAAAACCGAGCCCCAAGATATATGAAATAAAAACTGACAGAATTGAAAGGAAAAAAGGAAAAATAGACAACTTAACAATTGCAGTTAGATATTACAATGTTCTACTCTTAGTAGCTAACAGAACAAGCAAGCAATAAATCAGCGAGAAGATTTGAGTAACACTGTCACCAAAGTGACCTGACATTTTTTTTTAACACTCCATCAAATGAGAGAAGAATATGCATTCTTTTCACATGCAGGTAAAACATTCTCCAGCATAGACCATATGCTAGACCTAAAACAAGCCTCAACATGGAGGTTCCTCAAAAAGTTGAAAATAGAGATACCCTATGACCCAGCAATTGCACTACTGGGTATTTATCCTAAAGATACAAATGTAGTGATCCGAAGGGATATGTGCACCCAAATGTTTATAGCAGCAATGTCCACAATAGCCAAACTATGGAAAGAACCTAGATGTCCATCAACAGATAAATGGATAAAGAAGATGTGGTATATATATACAACAGACTACTATGCAGCCATCAAATGAAATCTTGCCATTTGTGACGACGTGGATAGAACTAGAGGGTATTATGCTTAGTGAAATAAGTCAATCGGAGAAAGACAACTATCATATGATCTCCCTGAAATGAAGAAGTGGACATGTAACTTAGGGGGTTTGGGGGATAGGAAAAGAATAAATGAAACAAGATGTGATCGGGAGGGAGACAAACTGTAAGAGACTCTTAATGTCACAAAACAAACTGAGGAGGGAGAAGGTGGTGGGGTTATGGACATTGGGGAGGGTATGTGCTATGGTGAGAGCTGTGAAGTGTGTAAATCTGGTGATTCACAGACCTGTACCCCTGGGGCTTATAATACATATATGCTTATAAAAAAATTTAAAAATTAAAAGAAAATAAAACAAGCCTCAAGAAATTTGAAAGTATATTCTCCAACAAATAAATTAAAAATAAACAAAGAAATTCAGAAAATACCTAGTACTTGGAAATGAAGTGACATATTCCTAAATAACCCATGGTTTCAAAAAAGAAATGAGAAATTAGACAATATTGGGATTAAATGAAAACAAAAATACAACATACCAAATTTTATGAGGTAGAGTTTATTTAGTACTTAGAAGGAAATTTAGAAGTTTAAATATCTATACTAGGAAAGAAAGGTTTCACATCAATAATCTAAGCTTCCACTTTAAGAGCAAACAAAGAAGAGCAAATTAAACCTAAAGCAAGTAGAAGGAAGGAAATAAACGTCAGAGGGGAAAGAAATCAATGAAATAGGAAACAGAAAAACAAAGAAACCAAAAGTTCTTTGGGAAAAATAATCAACAAAATGGGAAGCCTTTAGCTAGGCTAAGAAAAAACAAGAGATGACAGAATACCAAAACTAGGGATGAAAGAAGGGACATAAATAGCCACCCAAATTAAAAGGGCTATAAAAGAACCAATCTTACACAAATTCTCCCAGAAAATAGAGGCAAGGGAACTTTCCAACTCATTCTGAGACCAGTATTACCCTTTTACCAAAGAAAGATAAAGATATCACAAAGAAAGCAGAGATCAATATCCCTTGTGAGCACTCACATGAAAATCCTTAACACATTAGCAGCAAATAAAATCCAGCAACATACAAAAAAGAAAAACCACCATAAGGCAGTAGGATTTACGTGACCATGACATCTATGAGGCTCCAACCTCCTCTCTGTGCTGATGTCACGCTTCATTCAGACTGATGCAAATTGCCAGTGGTACTTTGGCTGTGCAGTCCCTTCAGTATAAAGCTTCCTTGATGGTTGTGTATAGAGTGGATGAAATAAAGTAACCTAATCCTACTGAACTTATGGAAGATACCATAAAAGAAGCAGAAGCCAAGATGATTACCAATTTCAACCTTGATATTGAGGGTTGAGATACCTGACAAGGATTTAAAACAAAGATGAAAAAGTAGGTGAGCAAGGAGCTTTTCAGTTTAATTATATTCACAGCTTAAAACTATCAATCACCAAGCAGATCCAAGGGGAAAATGGATGTAAGTAGTTTTCCTAGAATGAGAAATGACACCCTGTTGGAAAAGGAACGCTGTGTCACCAGGAATAGAAGTGAGACTTTGAGGAGATGGTGTGTTCCTTTCTTTAGCTCATGTCAACTCATACTCTGCAATCCAAGACTAAATTTTAGGCTTAGCACCTCAGGTCACCAGTTAAGGTGACAGTGCTGTTCACTTCTAGATTCTTGCTTTTAAAGATGGTTATCAGCAGGATGACGATGCACCCTGCTACTCATCCAACCACCAGCCAACTTAGCCTGGTAAAAAAATAATTCAATCAATCCACAAATACAGTTCATAACACAGTTGAGGGTAAGAGAAACCAGGGAAAGCTATAAGAAATGTTTTCAAAAAGCACTTGCACTCACCAAAAACTTTCATATCCATCTCTAGGAATCTGAAAAAAAACAACAACCATCTAGAAACATTATTTAGGTGGACATTCATTTGTGCATGGTTTAGAATTTTAAGTTTCGACCTATAGCATTAATAAGTTAACCAATTCTGTACTATGCATGAGCATAAAAATCTAATAGTTTAAAATCTTTTGCTATGTTTTATTATTTCAATTTTATAAAAAGTAGTGTTTCAGATGAAAGACTGCATGAAGCCATAAAAGACAAAGCCTCTAGCTATCACATGAGATTTGAAATAAGGCAAATGTTAACTAAAAAAAATTCAGACTAATATTTTAAATAATGAAATGAAGACACAACTATGTATTTTATGGCAATCCTTGAAATACTTCCTTTCCATTAGTTGAGAGTAAGGATCAAAAATTTGAGTAGATACTTCCAGGAAAAGTATCTCAAGTAAATTTACATCCTCATTAAACGTGACTAATGTCAAATACTGAATTTGGCTAATCATACAGACAAACCATCAAGATTTATATTTTATTCTGGATGAATTTCCAACATATCAGTATAACATTTCTGTATTATGAACTGCAAAAGAACTCATGACAATACAATGGGCAATATGCAAGTTTATTTAAATAATTTAACACTGCACAGAAAGCTAATTCAGAAGTATAAAAATAGATGGTTTAGGAACCAAATATAAAGCACCACACTGAAGAATACACATACACCATCAGGCCTTTGGAAGATTAAGGCAACATTAATATCTCAAATAATTTTATGAGAACACTTTACTCATCTGATAGATGTCATTAAAACATCTCAAAATAGAGTCCACAATTTTTTCAGTATGAAGTCTTCCCTTCCAGTTTTCTTGTCAATATATTAATGATTTTTCTTAAATACTGTATAACAATTAGTCTAGATTGACAAATGGGCTATCAAAGCCGCTATCTTGCTGGCTAGATAGAGGAGCAATTAATTTTCTCAAGGGCTGCTGACACACAGATGATGGTACTGTACTGCTCAGTTTTTTGAAATCTGACTTTAATATATCAGCCTTATGATGAGGCGGGTGTCGAAGATTCATACTGATCTCTGGCTGGGAACAAAGAGTGTCTTCTGACAGGTCTGAAGTGTGGCCACTCTGACATTTCATTGGTTGACAAATCATTTTATTTTTCTCTGTAACTGAAAGACAACTGGTCGCTGAAAACTGTTTGAAATTAATAGCTTCAGTTGGTATATCCAGAGTTTCTTGTGGTCTACTGTGTAGAAATGACACTTCGTTGCAAGGTAAAGTGGCACTGTTGGACTGCCAGCCTATGGAGTCATCCAGGTCCCCTCCATCCTTCACTGGAGTTTCCCGAACACCCAAACTTTGACTTTTCTCAGATGCAACATTTTCACTCTCCATTAGTGGATTGCACTTATACACCTTCAAACCAAGCCTTTCATTAGGACCTTGAAAGGTTATATGTGTGGATCCAGATTCAGAAAGACTAGGGGTATACCTAGGTGAAGGTTTATTTCCAAAGGATCCAAGAAAGGGGTATACAGCAGAATGCCCTAGTGATTCAGAGCCAGTATCACTGAGGTCTTTCTTCTTCTGCAAACCAAAGCCTTTTTCACCTTCACAAGGAACAAACTCCGGGGAAACATTTTTTGGCAACATGTCTGGGTGTTTATAATCGTTATCGCCAAATTGGAAGCCTGAGTGTGACCCTTTGGAACCCACGTGCTTTGTGTCCCCGTGCTCCGCGTCCTCTAACCGTCTTCTTAAGTTACAAGCAGCCCTTCTCTTAGGGACTTGGTCACATATATTTCTGGGGATAGTTTGTATACTGTTTGATTTGCTTTCACTGAGACATGGTGTATTCTGATTCATATCATTTCTTTTTGATTTTTCAACTCCAGTCAGCATCTCTGAAGTCAGAGGTAGTACTAAATACAAGAGAACACAAAATTAGGGGAAAACAAAATCAGGAGAAAATAAACACTGAAAGAGGAGGGAAAAAAATAATGGTTTCACACATTTCCAAAGAAAGCTTATATTTTAATCATTCTCAAAGAAAATACATTAATGCTGGACATTTAAAAATATTATTTTACATATATACATTAAATAAAGTGAAGCGATTTTGTTATTGAAATCTGACATTTTTATATATCTGATCTGTTATTTTCTGCCACAGATATATATATTGCATTTCAAGAGCCAACTGCAACATTTCCAATTCTGCTCTGAAGAAAATTTGCTAAAGAGCCCCAACACCCAATGCCTACAAAGCGCGCGCGCGCGCGCACACACACACACACACACACACACACACACAGTAAACGCTAGAATGGAGTTTCTGATTTAAGCTGCCTAAGACATGAAATCTATTCAGAAGCAAAGCAGCAACATAGCAGAGAGTCAGAGAAATCAGACTTCAGAGTAGTGTACCTTGGTCCCTACATCATGACAAGGGTTTGCTTTTATTAGGGACATTTGAACAATTGCCCCACATCTTATACACCCAAGGTTCACATCACCATTCCCAAATTTACACAAATAATCTTTGTGCCTTTTTTTTCTTTTAAGATTTTATTTATTTGATAGAGACACAGTGAGAGAGGGAACACAAGCAGGGGGAGTGGGAAAGGGAGAAGCAGGCTTCCTGCTAAGCAAGAAGCCTGATGTGGGGCTTGATCCCAGGGTCCTGGGATCAATGACCTGAGCACAAGGCAAATGCTTAACAACTGAGCCAGCCAGGTGCCCAATCTTTGTGCTTTTTGAAAGAATGTCTACCAATATCAGAATATCAGGCTTGTGGATTCCTGAACAATCTCTGCTTCAAGGTTTCTAGAAGTTCAAAAATCCCATTTCCCCACAGGTATATTCAAAATCCCCCAGTGTGACTGGAAACTTATTTTTAAAACATTTCCATCAGCTTTTGCTTTATATAGTCAAAGCTATTTTATTATGAATAGGAAGAGCCCATTTATAGGTACTTAGGAGCCTTCACTACTAGCAACTTTAATTCCTTTCAAGTATAATTGGCTTAATATTGTATTTAACTTTATAATATATCTAATATCAATACTGCATTGCTTAGTATATTTATTCTCAATTGTTTTCATAGAAATAACATATGTCTGGATTTTTAAAAAATGGAAATTATGGTCTTTTAATAAGTGAGTTTAACCTATTTATGTTCAGTGTGATTGCTGATGTTTGACCCTACAATAATTTTCTATTGACCCATGCTTTTCTAGTTGTATTTTTCCTCTTTTGTGATTCTGTTAGATTGAAAAGTTTTCCTTACAAAATTTTCCCCTACTAGTTTGAGAGTTATATATTCTATTTCTCTATTGGCTAGGCTTCAATCTTTTTTTTTTTTTTTTTTTTTTTTTTTACGATTTTGTTTATTTGACAGAGATCACAACTAGGCAGAGAGGCAGGCAGAGAGAGAGAGAGAGAGGAAGGGAAGCATAGCCTTCAATCTCAATACACATACTTAAACTTGTATTTTTCTAGCAATGCCTAGAGTTATCAGTAACTATACCCTTTCCTCGAACGTAGTAAACCTCTTGGGCATATTTGTTAGTTTCCTCTACAATATGTTCTTACATCCTTTTGAGACTACTACACTTTGCTAACATTCTCAGGTCCTTTTGTTTGCTCTATTACTTGTATCCACAGGTATAAGTTGTGTTGTTTTTTTGCCTTATCTTATTTTGAGTTTGGTGTCTTTTATCATGGTGCTGCTGGCTTTCTATATTTATTTGCTAATTCTTGGTTGAATGTTTTGAGTTTAGTGTCTTTTACCATGGTGCTGGCTCTCTATAGATATTTGGTGATTCTTGGTTGAATGTTTTGAGTTTGGTGTCTTTTATCATGGTGCTGGCTTTCTATAATAGATATTTGCTGAATCTTGGTTGAATGCTTATCTCCTAGATGTTCTGAGTATGGCATCACCTTATTTAAAGAAGTTGAGAGTGTAGTGAAAGGAACAAGCTGAAGGGTAGAAAAACCCAATAGCTACTACTTTGGGCGTGTATGATCTAAGTAAGCTCTCCCTTGGTGTGACTAGCCCTCTAGAGCCTTGCCCTGTTCTGAGACTCTCGGTTCCTCTTGCTCTTACTCCAGCCCAAAATTGGGAGTAGAGGAAGGGAAAGGAGACTGATTAATAAAGAGGGTGACCCTACCTGGTTACTGTTGCTCTAGAACACCAGCTAATTATAATTATCTCACTGGTATCCCCTAGGCTTACTACTTCTCCTGCAACATACTGCTTTCATTTGTGGAACAGTTCTGATACTGCTCCTATGTGTAGGAGTTATCTTCTGGCAGTTTTGAACTGTTTCCATCTTCAGTCTTATACAGTCTTTCTTTCAGGGATTTCTCACAGCTTCTGGCCTTTCAGTTGTAACTTTTTTTTTAGTTTTTTCAATTTATTTATTTTCAGAAAACAGTATTCATTATTTTTTCACCACACCCAGTGCTCCATGCAATCCATGCCCTCTATAATACCCACCACCTGGTACCCCAACCTCCCACACCCCCGCCACTTCAAACCCCTCAGATTGTTTTTCAGAGTCCATAGTCTCTCATGATTCACCTCCCCTTCCAATTTCCCCCAACTCCCTTCTCCTCTCTAACTCCCCATGTCTTCCATGCTATTTGTTATGCTCCACAAATAAGTGAAACCATATGATAAGTGGCTCTCTCTGCTTGACTTATTTCACTCAGCATAATCTCTTCCAGTCCCGTCCATGTTGCTACAAAAGTTGGGTATTCATCCTTTCTGATGGAGGCATAATACTCCATAGTGTATATGGACCACATCTTCCTTATGCATTCGTCCGTTGAAGGGCATCTTGGTTCTTCCCATAGTTTGGCGACCATGGCCATTGCTGCTATAAACATTGGGGTTCAGATGGCCCTTCTTTTCATGACATCTGTATCTTTGGGGTAAATACCCAGGAGTGCAATTGCAGGGTCATAGGGAAGTTCTATTTTTAATTTCTTGAGGAATCTCCACACTGTTCTCCAAAGAGGCTGCACCAACTTGCATTCCCACCAACAGTGTAAGAGGGTTCCCCTTTCTCCACATCCCCTCCAACACATGTTGTTTCCGTTTTGTTAATTTTGGCCCTTCTAACTGGTGTAAGGTGATATCTCAATGTGGTTTTAATTTGAATCTCCCTGAGGGCTAATGATGATGAACATTTTTTCATGTGTCTGATAGCATCTTCTTCCCATTTTTTGATATGTTTGCCTGTTTCATGTGTGTTGTGATTCTTTATATGGAAAACCCAAAAGACTCCACCCCCAAACTACTAGAACTCATACAGCAATTCAGCAACGTGGCAGGATACAAAGTCAATGTACAGAAATCATTGGCTTTCTTATACACTAACAATGAAAATACAGAAAGGGAAATTAGAGAATTGATTCCATTTACTATAGCACCAAGAACCATAAGATACCTGGGAATAAACCTAACCAAAGAGGTAAAGGATCTGTACTCGAGGAACTACAGAACACTCATGAAAGAAATTGAAGAAGACACAAAAAGATGGAAGACCATTCCATGCTCTTGGATTGGAAGAATAAACATTGTTAAAATGTCTATACTGCCTAGAGCAATCTATACTTTTAATGCCATTCCGATCAAAATTCCACCGGCATTCTTCAAAGAGCTGGAGCAAATAATCCTAAAATTTGTATGGAATCAGAAGAGACCCTGAATCGCTAAGGAAATGTTGAAAAACAAAAATAAAGCTGGGGGCATCATGTTACCTGATTTCAAGCTTTATTACAAAGCTGTGATCACCAAGACAGCATGGTACTGGCATAAAAACAGACACATAGACCAGTGGAACAGAGTAGAGAGCCCAGATATGGACCCTCAACTCTATGGTCAATTAATCTTCGACAAAACAGGAAGAAATATACAGTGGAAAAAAGACAGTCTCTTCAATAAATGGTGCTGGAAAAACTGGACAGCTATATGTAGAAGAATGAAACTCGACCATTCTCTTACACCGTACACAAAGATAAACTCAAAATGGATAAAAGACCTCAACATGAGACAGGAATCCATCAGAATCCGAGAGGAGAACATAGGGAGTAACCTCTTCAATATCAGCCACAGCAACTTCTTTCAAGATATGTCTCCAAAGGCAAAGGAAACAAAAGCAAAAATAAACTTTTGGGACTTCATCAAAATCAAAAGCTTCTGCACAGCAAAGGAAACAGTCAAAAAAACAAAGAGGCAACCCACAGAATGGGAGAAGATACTTGCAAATGACAGTACAGACAAAAGGTTGATATCCAGGATCTATAATGAACTCCTCAAACTCAGTTGTAACTTTTAAAAATTATTTATATATTTTTAAAAATTGAAGTACACTTGCCATACAATATTGTATTAGTTTCAAGCATACATCATAGTGATTCAACAGCTCTAGACATATACACAGCTTACCATAATGTGTACTTACCATCTATCACCAAAGTTATTAAAATACTATTGACTATATTTCTCATGCTGTATTCTTCAACCCTGTGACTTGCCTATTTTATAACTGGAAATTTGTACCTTTTAATCTTCCTCTTCCTTACTCTGGGATCTTCCTTACTCTGGGAACTATCAATTTATTCTCTGTATTTATGAGACTGTTTTTCTTCAACATGTTGTCTTTTCAGATTACACATATAAGTGAAGTCATATGGTATTTGTCTTTCTGTCTGACTTATTTCACTTAGCACAATACTCTCTATATCCATCCATGTTGTCATAAATGGTAAGATTTCTGTCTTTTATTATGGCTGTGTAATACTTCTGTGTGTGTGTGTGTGTGTGTGTGTGTATGAAGTCTTCTTAGTCCATTCACCTAGTGGTGGACAGTTAAGTTGCTTCCATGTCTTGGATATTGTAAATAATGTTGCAATAAACATAGGTGCATATATTTTTTTCAAATTAGTGTTTTTTTAATTTTTTATTTCGGGGGTACATACCCAGTAATGCAACTACTAGACTGTAAGATAGTTCTATTTTTAACTTTTTGAGGAACCTTTATACTGCCTTCCACAGTAGCTGCACCACTTTGCATTCCCACCAGTAGTGAGGGTCCCTTTTTCTCCACCAACATTTGTTTCTTGTGTTTCTTATTTTAACCATTCTGACAGGTGTGAGATGATGTCTCATTAGACTTTTGATTTGCATTTCTCTGATGATGACTGATGAGAGCATCTTTTCACATGTCTGTTGGTCATCTATGACTTCTTTGTAGAAATATCTGTTCATGTCTTCTGCCCATTTTTTAATTTTTGATTTTTGGACTATTTGTTCTGTGGGTGCTGAGTTGAAGTCATATGATATTAACCCCCTTATCAAATATATCATTTGCAAATATGTGGGTGCTGAGTTGAAGTCATATGATATTAACCCCCTTATCAAATATATCATTTGTAAATATGCTCTACTGTTCAGGAGGTTGCCTTTTTGTTTTGTTGTTTCCTTTGCTGTGCAGAAACTTTTATTTTGCTGCATTCCCAATAGTTTACTTTTGCTTTTGTTTCCCTTGGCTGAGAAGACATACTCAGAAAAAAGCTGCTAAGGCCAATGTATAAGAGATTACTGTTTAATTTTTTATGGTTCGAGGTCTTATAAATATTTAGGTCTTTAAATACACTTTGAGTTTATTTTTGTTTATGGTTTAAGAAAGTGATTCAGTTTCATACTTTTGCATGTAGCTGTACAGTCACAGCTATACAATGACTGTCATTAAAGAGACTGTCTTTTCACCATTGTATAGTCTTGCCTCCTTTGTGGTAGATTAATTGACCATTAATTGACCATGTAATAATGAGCTTATTGAACTCTCTGTCATTTTCCATTGACCTATGTATCTACTTTTGTTCCAGTACCACAGTTTGATTACTAAAACTTTGTCATATAGCTTGAAATCTAGAACTGTGATACCTCTAGTTTTGTTCTTTCTCAAGATTGCTTCTGCTATTCAGGGTCTTAGTGTTTCCATACAAATTTTAGGGTTATTTGTTCTATTTTTGCAGAAAATACTATCAACACTTTTATTGGAATTGCACTGAATATGTAGTTTGCTTTGGGTAGTATGGGCATTTTAACAATATTAATCTTCTCATTTATTTACATCATTTTCAATTTCTTTCATTGATGTCTTAAAGTTTTCAGAGGATAGGTCTTTCACCTCTATCATCAAATTTATTCCTAGGTATTTCATTCTATCTGATGTAATTATAAATGGAATTATTTGTTTCTCTTTCTGATACTTTGTTATTAGTGTATATAAACACAACAGTTTTCCATACATTAATTTTATTTCCTACAACATTACTGAATTCATTAATTCTAGTCATTTTTAAGTGTTGTCTTTAGGGTCTTTTATGTATAGTATCATAGCATCTGCAAAAAATGATAGTTTTGCTTCTTCCCTAATAATTTGGATTTTTCTTATCTGACTCCTGTGGCCAGGACTTCTGGTGCTATGAATAAAAGTGGTGGAATGGACATCTTTGTCTTGTTCCTTATCTTAGAGGAAAAGCTTTCAGTTTTTCCCCATTGAGTATCATGTCAGCTGTGGGTTTGTCATATACAGACTATATTATGTTGAGTTATAATCCCTCTAAACCCACTTTGTTGAGAGTTTTTATCGTAAACTGATGGTGAATTTTATCAAAAGCTTTTTCTGCATCTATTGTGATGATCGTATGGTTTGTTCGCTTAACTTTGTTAATGTGGTGTATCATGTAGATTGATTTGTGAGTAATGAACCATCCTTGCATGCCTGGAATAAATCTCACTTGATCATTGTGAATGATTCTTTGCATGTACCATTGAATTTAGTCTGCTAATTATTTTGTCAAGGATTTTTGCATCTATACTCGTCAGAGATTTGGCCAGTAGTTTTTTTTTTTTTTAATAGTTTCTTTTTATACATTGGTATCAGCGTAATGCTGGCCTCGTAGAAATGAATTTGGAAATGAATTCCTTCCTCTTATATTTTTTGGAATAGTTTGAGGATGATAGGCATTAACTCTTCTCTATAAATTTGGTAGCATTTACCTGTGAATACATCTGGCTCTAGACTTGTGTTTGTTGGAAACTTTGTAATTATGGATTCAATTTCATTCTAGTAACAGGTCTGTTTGGATTTTCTATTTTTTTCCTGATTCAGTCTAAGAAGATTGTATATTTTGAGAAATGTATCCCTTTCTTCTAGGTTGTCCAACTTGTTGGCATAGAGTTTTTTGGTAGTCTTTTACAATCCTCTGTATTTTTGTGGTGTCAGTTGTTACTTCTCTCACATTTCTAATTTTATTTTTTTGAGTCCTATCTTTTTTTTTTTTTCTTGAAGAGTCTGGGTAAAGGTTTATCAATTTCGTTTACCTTTTTTAAAAAACAGCTCTTGGTTTTGTTGACCTTTCCTACTATTTTTTTTAAATCTCTATTTCATTTATTTCTGCTCTGTTCTTTATCATTCCCTCCTTTCTACTAACTTTTCTAAAATATTTTCTGTCATTTCTAGGAAGGAAAACAACTATAGGAAGCTGATGGGTATGCTCAGTCTGCCTACTCAAACTGAAAACTCTATACTTTTTTTAAGTTTTTAGTTTAAATAAAGCACAGACACAACTTTATAAATTAACTCTCTCTCCTTACATTCCTTGTTCTTTTCCATGCTAAAAATGTTAAGTATTTAAGAGAGAAGAGAGAAAAAAGCCCTTTAAGTGACTCATTTTGACATACCTGACTGTGTAGTTTTGTTCTGGGATTTATAAGAAATTGGCGTTTCCAGCAATTTTGCCATTGTAGCAAGTTTGCTAGCAGCATTCATAATCTTTTTCTCAGCCCTATGGGGAATTCCAGAATATTAAATTAATAATAGTTTAAAGGAAAAAATGAGTTTCCTTAGCCCCAGGATTTCTGTTTTCCTATTAGTTCTGCCAATATTTAGGGTAGTACAGACATAAACCTCTCTTAACCCCTAATGGCCGATCATGTAGAAATAGTTAATTTTGTGGTTAAGGAAAATGTTTAGAAAATGACAACATGCTGTCCTGGTAGTCTCAGGACACACTGTTTGTTCAGATTGAACTTACCCTTCCTGTTTTCCATTATCCTGCAAAATCTGTTGGAGGCAAGTCAAGTAGTATTTGCGCATCTTTCGGGCAGTTTCTTGACGTTCTCGCAATACCTCTGCTTTTACCATTTCCGCAGCTCTTTCCTTACTCTCCTGAATATAACGAAGCATATCACCTAGTGGGAAGGTGAGAGTTGGTGGGGAGACAGAAATCCCCACAAAATGCATGTTTACTACCGGTTTTTCAAAAACAGGGGAGGCAGACTTCAGATCAATTTTCTGGGAGAGGAAGTGACTAGAGGCGTAGTTTAAACATTGTACTTTTCCACCATCATTAAAACGGAATGTTTCAGATCACTGTTTTAGGAGACTCAAAGGAGAAATAATCTAAAAGTCCTTTTAGAATGATGGTAGCCACATATGTTAAGGCAACAGCATATTCCCTAGGAAAACAGAGAATACAGAAACTTTCACATTTCAATTATGTATTGTCTGATTAAGAGAAAAGGAAAAAATACACATAAAGGGTGAGGAAGAAAGGAAGAAAGAATGAGACACAGAAAGATAGGCGGCAATATGGACTGAAGATACTCATATTCCGATTTACTTAAGCTCTGAAAATCCATGCTTCATTATTTATTCAATTCTTTCAGCAGCACTTATGAGTACCCAAGTAATATAATATTACAACCCATGAGGGATATGTACAAAACGCCAGGGAGAAGGTTGAGACCTATGTTGCCTTCTGAAATATACATTTAAAAATAGTTCATGGGGATGCCTGAGTGGCTCAGTAGGTTAGGCGTCTGCCTTTGGCTCAGGTCATGATTCCAGAATCCCAGGATCGAGTCCTGCATCAGGCTCTTTTCTCAGCAGGGAGCCTGCTTCTCCCTCTGGCTGCTGTTCCCCATGCTTGTGTGCTCTCTCTCTCTCTGACAAATAAATAAATAAAATCTTCAAATAAATAAATCAGTAACATTAAATAAAATAAGAATAGTTCACTGCTTTCAAATTTTTTCTATCTTTGATTCAACACTATTTGATTGCGACTACCATTACTTAAGGTCAACATGTTTTTTTTTTTTTACTAAATCTAGGGCTATATCCTGCCTCTAGAATACCACCACTCTGTTATATTAAAGATTCAATTCATATGGGAATCTCCCTCAATATCAGTAAGCTCTTTCTGAAAATTAGATACTCTATGCAAAAAATACTAACTGAAAGACTACTTCTCATTATTTGCAGTGGGACAAATTAAATTGGAATACATAGCAACACAAAACCTCCAACCCATGTCTAAAATGTTAAACAATACACATACATACAAATTAACATATGAGTATAAAAAAATGCTTAAAATTTCACAACCCAACTAATATGATTCTTAACAAAAAAGTTGCTTTATTTTGTAGTAATATGTACTCTATTGGCACCAGCAACAACTGAGAAGTAAAGTGTCTTTATTGATAGTGAGTGGGTTTTTCAAAACATCTACACAAGACTATGATGATCTAACACATTTGGATCTTATGACCTTTCCCACTCATTTTGTTAAAAATAAAAGCGATTTTATGAGGTAAACATACATTTCTCCTGTATCAACACTGGTTATTGTTCTGGGACATACATATAATCTAAGCAATATTGTAATTAAAAAACAGGAGATATCCTATGAGAAAACATAAACCAGAGAAATCCTCTGCATGGTATGCTATATCGCCTTTTAATGCAAAGGACCTAATAAATTTACATGTAGGTCTTAACCCATTATCGAAATAATGGGAAAGAACAGAATAATGCCTAGCTAGATCTATTTCCTATGGTCTTTAATAGCTTATAGTAGAGGGACTCCTGGGTGGCTCAGTAAGTTAAGTTTCTGCCTTCAGCTCAGGTCATGATCACAGGATCCTGGAATAGAATCCCAGATTGGGCTCCTTGCTCAGCAGGTAGTCTGCTTCTCCCACTACCTGCTGCTCTCCCACTGGTTGTGCTCTCTCTCTTTCTCTGACAAATAAGTAAAATATTAAAAGAATAGAAAAGAAAAGCTTATGGTAGAAAGTAATACTTGCTAATTTAAAACTCATATCACATTTTGTTTTAGTTATTTCAGTTTTAAGATTCTGAAATTTTTAGTTTAACATTAGTACCCAAAAAAGAAACAAGAAAATTAACAACAAAAAAGAACTTGGGGCGCCTGGGTGGCTCAGTGGGTAAAGCCTCTGCCTTCTGCTCAGGTCATGATCCCAGGGTCCTGGGATCGAGCCCCGCATCGGGGTCTCTGCTTAGCAGAGAGCCTGCTTCCCCCTCCCTCTCTGCCTGCCTGCCTCTCTGCCTACTTGTGATCTCTGTCAAATAAACAAATAAAATAAAAACAAAAACAAAAACTCTACCCTCAGGTCACTTCCGAAAGATAATAGGCAAAATGATGCATTGCTGCATAACTTAGAAAAGGTGCCACTAATTTTTTAAAAGTAGATAAGATCTCAGAACAAGATAGTTTGGAAAATTACTCCAAATTGCTAATTCTAGTAATATAAAAGGCTCAAACCACCTTAAAATCCTGGGACTCTCCTCAAGGACTTACGCTTAATTTTTTTTACAGCTTTAATGTACTGTCCACGAAGTTCTTCCAAGGCCCTTCCATTGCACAGCAGGCAAGCATTTTCAATGGCCCCTTCTGACAACGACCTAAAAATGAACAAAACATTGCTAACAGAAATTGTTAAGTAAAAATACCTAGCTATCTATATATTCCAATAATATCTCACTGAGATGTGCTAAAAAATTATATACCAGGATCTTTATTATGTCGTTATTTAAAATAGAAGAAAAATAGATACAAATGTTAGGGTTACTTAAATAAATGATAAATCCACATAATGAAAATATATGCAGCTACTAAAAAGCACATTATAGGAGAATATTTAATGATATGGAAATGTTTATCTTATACCATCATATTAATAAAAGCTTACAAAATAGCTTACATGACAATCTCAGTTTTAAAAACATGCACATATGAGTATAAAGGGGCTTAAATGATAAAAAAATAAGAGGTTAACAGAGGGTACCTACTAGAAATAAGGTTTTGGAATTTTTTTTTTAAACTTCTTGCCATGTAACAATAACAAGTTTTATACTCTTGGTATGAGTATGATTGATATAAACGGTATTACAAAGTTAAAAAAAAATACTTAGAAATAAAGTTTCTTTAAAATAGTAAAGGTTGGGCACCTGGGTGGCTCAGTGGGTTAACTAACTAAACTCTTTAACCCACTGAGCCACCCAGGCGCCCCCCCCCCCCTTTTTAAAGATTTTTATTTACTTATTTGACAGAGATCACAAGTAGGCAGAGAGGCAGGCAGAGAGACAGAGGGAAGCAGACTCCCTGCTGAGCAGAGAGCCCAGTGAGGGGCTTGATCCCATAACTAAACTCTTGATTTTGGCTCAGGTCATGATCTCGGGGTTGTGACATCAGGCCCTGAGTGGGGCTCTGTGCTGGATGTGGAGCCTGCTTAAAATTCTCTCTCCCTCCTCCTCCCCCCGCTCACAAATGTTCTCTCTCTCTCTCAAAAAAATAAACAAAAATAAATTCAAAAATAAAAAATAAGGGGCACCTGGGTGGTTCAGTTGGTTAAGCATCTGCCTTCAGCTCCTGATCCCAGGGTCCTGGGATCAAGTCCCGTATTGGGTTCCTTGCTCGGCAGTGAGCCTGCTTCTCCCTCTGCCTGCCTCTGTCTCTCTGACAAATAAATAAAATCTTAAAAAAAATAATAAATAAATAAATAAAAATAAAACAGTAAAAGTCTACCTTGGTGGTGTTTTGTGAAGTGTTTTAAGTTCATCCAATTTACTCTTCATGTCATTGTTTTCTTCTAGTAATTCTTCAACAACTTTACTATTCTCTTCTAAAAAAAGAAAATTAACGGTATATTGGTCAGTCAATCTGTTTTTCCCCTCAGTCTTCCTCTCCCTGAAATTCCCAGTCAATTGTTTATAGAGGAGATTGTGGAACTGGCAGTTGCACCCTGTGTCATTCATTTCCTGACAAGTCCTCATCTGACCAGTCCCTGTTCCAGTTTCTTAGCACTTAAAATCTGTGTTATATCCACATCCTGCTCTGGGTTACATACTGCCCTGGAATAGGTCTCCAACTGTTTGATAGGCATCTATTTTGTTTCCCAGCTAGACTGAAGCTCTGTTGAAACATACTAGGTCTTCTACTTCCATCTTGCTCCTGGATCTATGCTCATATATATGCTCATATTTACAATTATTGAACAAGCTCTGCTATACAAAATAAAAAGAGAAGTAATATTAAGTAGATACCACTTTCACAATTAATGTAAGATTTTCAATTCTTTAAACTTCTAAAAAGAGGATGAGGAGACCAATGGAGTTCATATGGAATGGAGGATAAAGCATGAATTTCAGAGTGAGAGAGACATGGGTTTAAATCTTAGCTCTGCTTCTTTACCAGTTAAATCAACTTAGGCAAATCACTTATGCTACTTATGCTTTCTGAACCTGAGTTTTCTCATATGTCACATGGAAATAGTATTACTCACCTTTAAGATAATAGAAATAAAATCCTAAGTGCACAGCACCTTACACAAAGTTTGGCAATACCAGTGTTTAATAAATATGAACAGGACACATCATGTTTCCTACCATGCCACTCTCTCAACACACTCTGTAAGTTGGGTAATGAACCATTCTACTCTTCCTAGTGATTGATATAACTTGTATATTTTTAAATCACTCACTCTTACTCTACCACTTTTCAATAAATGCTACCAGAAGAAAATGGAATTTAAGAAAAGAGCAACCATAATAGCAAAAATATTATCAACTAAGGGATGTACATTAAATCAAACTATCAGATGACTTAATTCTGACCCTGACCCGTTTTATCAGCCCACTGTTTTCAGCTAAGTCCCAACTTCTTGGATTATTTCTAAGTCTATGGATTACATAAGACAGCCTCAAAAAGCACTGTGCAGAACAACTATGATCACAATGTATGGTGTGCTACATACTATTTACAAATAATACTCTTATCCAGCTGCCTTTGTCATTTTATTATGTAAAACACATATTCTTGATTTCCATCAAATTCTTCAAGAGCTACAAATAAACTCATTTACTCTTCTGGCCTCTACCAAAGAGCTAAGCCAACACCAAGGGAATTACAGTTGTTAAAATTTTTATCTCAAAGTTCTTAAAATCCTGTCTTGTCTTAAAATAAGGATTATCTGTCTCTAACAGACTTGGTAAGTGGTAGAGGGGAGTGAAGCAGGTGGCTCCTCTAAGCCAACATTATTTCCCGAGTACACTAAGTGCCAGGCCAGGACTTGATTCTTGTCGTCATCATCAAGGCCACACTCCAAAGGACAATACAGACAAAAATTAATTACGAGCATGATATAATGTTAGAAAAATCATTGAAGCTGCAGGTAATGTCTAAGACAAGAAGCTAATCAAGTCTGGGGTGGTCAGGAAAGCCTGCCTGAGGAAGCCATGCACTGGGGAGGGAGGAGTGGGAGTTAGCCAGGCAAAGTGATCAGGATGGGAAGACATGTTTTGGTAAGTGGAGATGAAAACAGACAAGAGAAAAGAGATGGAAATCCATGATCTGGCCCAATGAGAGAATAAATGGTATGGGGCAAGACAAGGTGAAGGGCCTGGCAGATGCCGAATCATGAAAGGCTTCTTCGATGATGTTAAATAAAGTGTGTGTATTTGCTACTGAGGGCCAGCTAAGCCACAGGACTTTTTAAACAAGAGAGTGTCATGATTCGATTTACTTTTTTAAAAGTCACTGGAGCTGCCTGATGGGGAATGGCTTGGAGGGACAAGATTAGAAGCAGAAAAGGGAAGGAGGTGACTGGTGTCCAGGCAAGCAATCAAGTTAAACTGTAGAAAAAAAGTGAACCTATGCATCTGTTTTTTTCTGGATCACACAATTATTTGTGACCCTTGCATTCAGTCCTCATTCATTCAAACATTTATTGTCTATTATCACCTGGCATGTAATGGGCATCATGACTATAATGATGAACAAGATACAACATATTCTTTTTTCTCAGGGAATGCATAGGTTGGAAAGGGTATCAGGAAGTAACCAAAAAAATTAAATTCAGAATGGTAAGAGAGTAGGAGCCCAGAGTGCTATGGGGCCACACAGAAGTAGCCCGAATAACCCAGACGGGAAAATCAAGAAGTGCTCTGCAGATAAAGCATCTTTCTCAGCTGAACCTTAAAGGATGAGGAAGAGTTAGGCCAAATGAGAATGAAAGGATAAGGTGTAGGATAGCGTGACAACACTATATGCAAGGTCCAGCAGTACAATTCCTGCCCCACTCAGCAATCTGAGTATGACGTCAAATGCACACAGGAGAGCACAGGAGAGCACAGGAGAAAAGTGACTGGAGTAAAGCAGCCCAGTAGCCTCCCTGGTGCAGAAGGGCAAGAGGAGGTCTAGTCAAGCCCTCCTTAACTCAAATAGGAGGAAGAGTTCACTCACATCCTTTCTGCCAAGTTTACACAAGCATACCGCCAGGAGCACTCGGCCCTGCAATTATTTATTAGACAGTTTTTCGGTTTCCTCACTTGATGATAAGCTTCTTGAAGGAAGGAAACAAGAGTCTTGTACATCTACAGCAGAACTGGAATTCCATCAGATGTCTTCACTGCTGTGTTCCTAGGGCCTAGAACACTGCCTGACACATACTGGGGACTCAATATCTATTCAGTCCGAAAAGGAAGAAAGGATTGTGACCTTTTAATTAGAGCTCCAGTTTTCCTCTTTGTAGTTCAGGAATAATAATTTGGTCAGTAAAAACAAGGTCCATATTAGTTTACATTAATCCTCAAAGAGAATCGGGGCCTACATTAACTAAAATGTCACATTTGAACATTTCAAGGATCAAAGAGATTTATACCAGTAGTAGTGCTACTTTAAATGCTAACCTCCAATTTTTTCCACTACAGCTTTGTGCTTCCTTTCTAAATGCTGAAGATGCCTACAGCATTTCTCCAGTTTTCTTTTCAGATCTTGACATTCCTGCTTTGCCTTTTCAAGTTCTTGGAAGCAGTGTCCACAGCATGAATCTTTAATCTCAAGGATCTTTTTCTTATCTGCAAAAATTAAATGACAGCAAACTTTTATATCAGTTTAGACTAAGAACTAAAAAAGAAGAGAAGGAATAAAGGAACTAAGGAATGAAAGAAGGAAGGAAACCAGCAGACATGACTGAAAAAAGGCAACAGTGCAACTGAAAAGAACGTGATGCTTAAGAGAGACAGACCTGGGTTTAGATCTTCTTTATACTATTTATTGGCAGTGTGGCTCAGAGCATACTATATAATGTAAGACCTCGTTTTTTAACATGTAAAATTAAATAATACCAACTATTTTAAAAATTGCTATGAAACATAATGTTCAGCTCTTGGTATTGAATACCATTCCTCACTAAAAGGAACCACGAGTCTTTAAGAAACGCTAGCTCCAGTACTGGGACAGGGATATATACAAGATGATGCCAGAAAGAAATTCCTGAAAAATACAGGAATGTCACAAGGAAAAAGGAGCCAGTTTGAAAGGGCTCTGGTAGCTGAATAGGGGGCAATCTGAACACTAAGTATACTACTGAATAATATTAAAAAAAAAATCCATGAGCCATATCAATAATCTTACCCATAATGGGATAGATGGATAGATAGATAGGTAAGTAGGTGAAGTTGATAGGTAAGTAGGTAGATGGACTGATGTACAGATTGATAAATAAATAAAAAGAGAGACCAATAAATAAGTACACAAACTAACAGGAGGATTCACGATTATAGCAACATTCCAAGTGCCAACTGGTAAAAGTGGAGGGAAGTCTAGAGCCAGAAAAATTGTAATATTGCAACCACCACCACAGTGAAGACTGAATCAGACAAGCATCATTAATGATTGCTAAATAGAAGGGAAATATTTAATAAGAAGGACATTTTCATGGTCTTAGAAGTGTCTCCCCACAGATTACTTATTAGTTGTGAGGTGGGAGGAACCCATTTAAGAAAATGGACCACGCTGTGACCAGGTGTTCAAATGAATGTCACCAATAAGACAAATGGACACAGTGCACCTCCACATGTGATAAGACATCACCCATCCAGCGCTCCAGGCAAGGAAACACAGCTTGAATCTAATTGTGAAGAAACATCAGACAAACTCAAAATGAGGAAAGTTCTTCCAAAAGCCGGAGGTGGGGGTGGAGCAGTGGAGAATAAGTCTTTCAAAAACGTCAATGTCATAAAAGTCAAAAAGAGACTGTGGAAATATTCTAGACTAAAGGAGACTAAAGAAAAATGACATCTAAAGGTAGTACGTGACCCTGGACAGATTCCTGTACTGCAGGGGGAAAAATAGTGAAAGACATTATTGCATCAGTTGACAAAATTAGAATCCAAACAGGTCGATACAATATTTATCAAATGCTTAATTTACTATACTAAGGTATAAAAGAAAAAAATTCCTATTTTTTAAAAATACACACTTAAATATTTAGGGGTATAAGGGCACAATGATTATAACATCCTCAAATGGTTCAGGAAAGGAAATGAAATGTTCACATACACATAAGCACAGAAAAATATAAAATTGTATACAACGTTATTAACAAATGTATCTAGGTAAAGGATAGATGAGTGCTACTTGTAACTATTTTTACTTTTGTAACTTTTCTGTAAGTTTAAAATTGTCTCCAAATGAAAAAAATACTTAAAACTATCAAGAGGTACAAATGTATAAAAGTTGTGTGGCACAGCACCTGGCAGAGAATAGCATACAATATGTAACAGCATATTGTATATTAGTATATTACTAATATTACTAATATATTAGTATAATTAGTATATTACTAATAGCAATATACAGAATTTGCAAAATTTAAATTATATGCAAAAATGATACAAAAATAGATTACTATTAACATAATTAATATAATAAAGTAGGAACACAAACTGGCATAGATCAAAAGCCCATACCCAAAAACTTAATGTAAAATCATTGGTTCAGCAAAATTATTCTTAGCTCTTTCCTGACTTTAGTTTCCTTTGAATGGTGCCATTTATGTCCATGAGCATCAAAGAATTAATGAAGCATCACACTGGTATCATACACAGCATTTGTATTTTTCATTTAAGATACTGTTGTAAAACTAGAAACCAGGCAAACGCCCACTGACAAGAGACTAAATTATAGTATATTCATGGAATGGACTAGTACACAGCAACTAGAACTACATGCATTAACATAGACAAGTATCAGAAGCTTGCTAGTAAGTGGGAAAAAGTAACAAAGACTACAATGAATATTAAATCATTTTTAAAACGTTAGAAGACAAAACAGTAGCTTTTGCAGCATACCTGTATTTGGTCAAAATACAAAGAAAAGCAAGAGAATAATTTTTAAAAATCAGAATATTTGTTACCGTGGATTGTAAGGAAGTTACAGGGATGGAACTGTGGTCAAACACAGAGGGGTCTTCAACAGTACTGGTGACGCTCTAGTTCTTAAGTCAAAGAATGGGCTCCTGGTTGCTAGGTTTCCAAATTTACATGTCCATTACATATTTTCTTTGCATGTATCAAGTGTTTCATAATATTTAACTTACTTTAAAAAAATGATAAGATATTAGGAGACTATAATCAAATGGTTAACAATGGTACTCTCTGGTGGTAATATTATAAAGGACTATAGCACTTAATATATATTTTGGATTATTTAGTCTTTTCTAATGAATTGGTTAATGTGTTTGGTTTTAGGGAAAAAAGACTAAAGAAAGAAAAATCTTTTTGTTGTTTGTTTTGTCTTAAGTAAAAACAAATTCCTTTCATATTGATAGGGCTTTCAAAAGCCAAATAATATGTAAAACTTGTTGCTACCCATTTCAAATATTTAAAAAAAAAATTCTCTGTTTATTCCAAATAAAAACAACAGATATACAATGACACTGAAAAGTAAGAAACAAAATACAAATTAAGGTAGTATTCCCATATACCTAATGAACAATAAGATATTCTCAACTACTCAGAATCTAGAAGTTAGGAAAAAGGGCTTATGGATGATCAGGAAAATAACTGTTAACCTACTTCTTAGGAAAGGCAGAGGTTCTCTAAAATTCTGATAATATTACTTACTAAATTAGAAACAGTGGCAACTAAGGTTATTAGCCTAGTACATCTGAGTTGTTCTGGCAATTCGCAGTTGCTTTCCAGGTTGCAATAGAGACAGCAGGTAACAAACAGAAAGAGTGGGTACATGTTTGTTTGTGGAGGGCGGAAGCAATCTGTGAGAGATCTGTATTTTGAAAAGGATTAGAGCTAATAAAGGCTATGTCAGTTCCTAGATGAGAATTCTCAGTGATTAGGCAACATAAGCCCAATCAATACTCCTCAGTGAGGTCTGAATATGTCAAGGAGCTTCAGGACAATACAGTAATTCTTTTTCATAATGACAACTCCAAGTCATTATGGAAACGTTAAGCTATTAATTTACCAAATATTCAAGGACACATTCACTCTGCCATGTATTGGAGAGGAAAAGATAAAACACTGCTCCTGCTCTCAAGAAACTCACAAATCAGGAAACACCTCTTCATTAAAAAATGGTTGAAATAACTTCAATAACATGAACAAAAATGTCCCAGTTATTTGGCAATTCTTTAATATGAAACCTGTGATTTCCCAATAAAGCCAGGGAATAAAAACACGACTGTTCTATTAAAATTCTCATTCTTCTCCTTAGAATAAGAACTACTTATAAATGGCAGGAAGACCATGAAAAAATAGAATTTAGGAGTAATATTACCTACCACTTGTCCACTCATAAAAGCTGCATGCATCTTTGACTTCCTTTTATCCTCAAAGCAACCCTCTGCAACTGTGAGTATGAATGTAACAAAGACCAGTAGGAATAAAATCCCCATTACCAGCTTCTGCTTCTGTTTTTTGCAAGGCCAAGGCCTGAGCACAGCATCCAAAAGTAGGTGCAGGAAGGACTGCTGGGACTCCGGGGTCTCCTCTGCCAGTGACCTCTGTGGCAGGATCCTTAGAGATCTTGGCCATATTTCTCTGAAACAGAGTATCTTCACAGTTAATGCATGTAAAAATCTTTACACAATTCTCTATTTAAAATGCTCATATTAAAAACATAAAAAGAAAACACTGCCTGAAAAAAATCTTGCTTAAACCATTACCAGTATTTTTGTTAGGGTGTTTCAGGAATACTGTCATTACTATGAATTAGTCTACCATGACCATAATTTTCAAATTAAAACATTATCTGACAGAAGTCTGGTGGGCCAACTATGAGACAGATAGGAAATATAGTTTGCATACATATATACGAATTTAAGATATTTTAATGGTTTATGTGGTCAAATCACAATTGTTCTTAGAAATCTAAAATATTAAAAAAAAAAGAAATCTAGAATATTTTCACTGCAGCAGAGGTCAAACTCAGAAACTATATCAAACTTTTGTCTCCCACAAATTTAAAATTTCATTTATATAGTATGTTACATTTCTAAATACTTTAATATATACTGTCAACTTATAAGGAAGTTCTGTTGAATTCCAAAGTTAGAGAAACTGAGGCTAACCTAAACATTTTGCACAAAACTATTTCTTCACTAACATTTACTGAACACTTTCGGTGTTCTAGTCCCTGTTATAGCAATACAGCTACTAAAACCATTAATGGTGAAACATTCTTTTAAGGCAGTGTTTTCAGATTCTAGATGACTACTAAATCCCAAAGGAACAGAACAGGCGATCTTGAAAAAGCCAACTTGTTTAATTACTTAAAACCGACATATCAGCTTGATTCTAGAAGCCTCGGTTTTGATTATAAGAAACCCATTTAACTGGCTGTTGGAAAACCTACTTACAATGTGCATCAGAAGCAGAGGTCAGCAGTTACATAGAAAATGCAAACTCCAGGCAATTAAGAGGATATGAGGCTGAAGCCAAAAGGAGAAATAAAAATTGAACGCTAAGGTAGCCAATGTTTCCAGATTTTACTCAAAATTGGAGAAAAGCCAAGATGACAAAAATAGCAGAAACAGCAACTTTCTTGTCTTAGTTTTAACTTGACATTGGTGGTAAGGAAAGACAGAACAAGCATCCTTAAATTTGTTTGAAAATTCTGTTCCAATTGATATTTTTGCTTTTTGCATTTTTTTCCCCATCATGGCTAATTGTATTAATGTATTCCAATAAGGCATTAATTTTCTTGGAAACTTCATTTTTTTATCTGATTGCATCCTGTCCATTTTAAAAAATTTTTGATCATCTAAGTTATTTTAAATAAGGACTTGTTTTTTTATATGTACTGATTATTTTTTACTGGTTTAATTTTCACAAACAGTTCTAAAAATGACAAATTTAATAAACTATGATTCATATTTCTTCATATTAATAGCACTTATATTGCAAACTTACAATCACTGGTTATAATCATTGCTTTACCTCAAGGTCCTGAGCTGGGATAGATCTCGAACAGCAGACAATCCAGTATTCTTCTATGACAAATGCCAGAGGAGGCATTTCAAAGTCACACTTTTTTCAGGAAAAGAATCTGATCCCACCCAACAAAAGCCACAAAAGTCTAAGTTCTTAACCAAATTATGTGATTCTGTCTCCACAGGCATGTGAGCAACATTAAGTCATCCAGATGATCTTAACACAGCTAGCACAATCAGAAACCCCAGAATTGAGTGTATATTGATAGAAAAAAGGTGTTATATTTTCCTGATCTTTGTAGCAGAGATTGCCTTTTCAGGAAAGTAAACGAAAAAGCACGTAACACGATTTTCCCATCTCTACTCACCCTTAACACCCGCTCTAAGTAATTCTTAGTTATTTTTCCAAAATTTTCAATTACGTATTACAACCATTATTCAAGGGAAGTGATCTTGCCCAGTTATTTTTACATTGAAAACAACTCTTAACTGGTTGCTTTCACATCTCTGAGAAATCAGTATCAACTGGGGTGAACTGGGATGGGGTAAACTGATTTTTCAGGTAACTTTTGGGTATAAATTCTGTACTATCTCAAACACAGGAGGCAGAAAGTCCAAGCTGTGTCATTTATACCCTACAAAACACTGGCAGTAACACTGGCAGTTACCAGTAATACAGGTAACAGAGTAGTTATCCTCAAGTGTAAGACTGGAACTCAGATTTTCTTTCCCACCTTGTAACTTTCCAGTAAGTATTACTATCAAATGTTCAATCCTGCCTTGAAAATCATTAATCATGGTATCTTAATGAAACTTAACTGTTACATCTGTTCTCAAAACTTAGAATATCGGCATTTTTTTCTACCTCTAATTCCAAATGTTGAAACTGGTTACATATCATTCTAGACTTTTCTTTTTTAAAAGATTTTATTTATTTGTCAGAGAGAGGGAGAGAGAGTGAGCACAGGCAGACAGAGAGGCAGGCAGAGGCAGAGGGAGAAGAAGGCTCCCTGCCGAGCAAGGAGCCCGATGTGGGACTCGATCCCAGGATGCTGGGATCATGACCTGAGCCGAAGGCAGCGGCTTAACCGACTGAGCCACCCAGGCGTCCCCATTCTAGACTTTTCATGCATATCTCCTTTCTTTAATCATCAGATCTTTCACCAAAACTAAAAGCTAGTATCAGAGACTACTTAGACAACTGAAAGAATATCATTAACTCATTCTACATGCACAGATATAGTAGAGAAACAAAACTGGGCTTCAGAGTTTTGTATGAGTGAACCATACTTCTAACTGCTTGTTCTACACTTTTTGTACTTGGTTGGCATTTTTTTTGCCTTTGTGACATAAATTCCTTGAGGGCAAGAAACAGGCTTCCAAACTCTTTAGAAGCTTTTAAGAAACCCTAGTTTAATATGATGCATATTTCTTGAAGTGGTCATGCCTAAGAAACAAAAATAGGAATGAGAGTTAATTCAGTTTCTCAAAGCTCAGGCCCTTACAAAGAACAGCATATATTTTTTAGGAAAAAGAGGTCTACAGCCTAAAAGCTCTGCCTCATATTTGTGGCACCATGAAGAAGCAAAGCTTTTTGGCAAAAAGAAATGAAATCCTCTGGATTCACTACAAAAAGTTGTTAAGCCACTGCTAAAAACTCAAGTTTCATGTCTACTAAACTGTAAAATGAAGAAAGGAAAAAAGACCATATTCGACTTCTACAATCATCTCTGATATTTATTAATAGTGCTTTTCATTTATCAGGAACATACCTTTTCCCACTCGGAGTTGGCATTTTCTATAGCTAGGGAGAGGAGATCTCGAAAAGCTTTCTGTATGCAGGCCTTTAGTTTTTCAAAATATTGGGCAGACACCCATTTTGAAGAACAAGATGACACGAGTTCCAAGAGTTGCTTGTTTTCTGAATCACTGACATGTTCCTTTTGGGTGTCCTTCAGGAGAAATTCAAGTACAGTGAGGATGTCTTCCTCATACTGATAGATTTCCAGTTGGATCCTCCTGGCTTCCTGCGCTGCCCATTCCCTACGACTCTGGTCTAGACATGTTTGCAATTCTGTCTCCTTCTGAAGAAGTAGTTCAGTTTTTTGTTTCACAAAGTCTTCTTTGGCTGCCGCAAGCACCTCATTAATTTTATTTCGATGATCATCTAAAAATTGCCGGTAATCTTCTTCATTTTGTTCTTGAATTTTGTGGATTTCTTCTTGCTTTTCTTTGTTCCATTCACTCCGGGCCTTTGCCAGCTCAGCCCTGACAACCACAGGGACTTCCTCATTCTTTAACTCAAGCTCTCTCTGGAGAGAATGAATCTTCTCTTCCAATTCTTTTCCAGGTATTCCACTTTTTTTCATATTTTCAAGCTCGTTTTTCCATTTCTCTTTAGCTTCAGAAATAGCAAATGATATCTAAAAGACATAACAATGCATATTTAAAATTCTTTGTGATCTCATTAATTAAAAAATTACAGTAACTATTTGGGATAAGACATTGTTCCTAAAATACACCTATATACTATAACCAAAGATCCTTTCCTTGTTTTTTTTTTAAAGACTTCATTTATTTATTTGAGAGAGAATGAGCAGGGGGAGGAAGAGAGGGAAAAGCAGAAGCAGATTCCCCACTGATCAGAGAGCCCAATGCAGGGCTCCATCCCAGGACCCAGGATTATGACCCAAGCCCAAGGCAGACGCTTAAGTGACTGAGCCACCTAGGTGCCCCCCTCTTCATTTTAAAATGACCTAGTATTTTGGTCTTAAAACACCAGTTTCTTGAAGGAGAACTAGAAATTTAAACTGACCCCAAATATATGTAATTATACAATTACCCAAAATTAACTTCTGAAAAAAATTCCTATTAGTCTTACACAGATGTAGCCTCAAATTTTATCTATGTCCATGGCAAATGAAATATCTTCTTACATAAAGCAAAAGCAGCCTCATAACGAAATCTATAACATATACCTGCATAACTTGCAGACAAATATAACTGTATTTTAATGGAAGCACAGTGGTTTAGCAGAGTTCATTAAATGACAATACCAGACAGAAAAAGTCATTTTACTCATTAATCTAATTTTCTGAAAGAATAAGAAGACTAGCAGATCACAGACGGTAGTAGTACATAACCAAGAAGTCCTAGGCAACCAAAAAGCCAAAGCTTGGCTCTAATCCCACCTCTGGCTGCCGAGAGCTTTCTAGCATGGTGCTTAACAGGGCAGGCTCTGGGGACACACTACCGTAGGAAACTGACCAGCTGTGGGATCAAGGGCCCAATCCTCAATTTCTTTGAGCCTTAGGGTCCTCAACTATAAAATGGAGACCAATTATAATGCTTACCTGACAGAATTCTGTTAGGAATAAATGATGAAAGAAAAAAAATCCATTTAAATCCTTTAGTCTAGAGCCTGGCAGATAAGGACTCAATAAATGTTATGTCGTTCTTACTTTTGGCTGCATGGCCTCAGAAAAGTCACTTAATCTATTTTGTATATAATATGAGATTAATCACCTTAATCTCATAAGGTGCAGATCAGATAATGACCTTAAGTCTCTTTTATAAATTCAAAAATGTCAAAAGCATATGTGTTAAAGCAAGCATTTCCAAAAGCTTGGCCTGGACAGTGATGATTGCTAGTATTCAATACTATCTATATGTATGCTCTGGCTGTTGAAATAGGGTTATTTCCTAAGTTTTCAGGTATTATATAATCTTAGCAAACATTTTCAACTAAAAAATTCTTAAATATTTTATAAACCTTTATTCAATGATGTATTCCTGAAGAGTTGCACATAAATCAAAATTTTTGAATTGTATTTTAAATTTTCTAAGGGAAGCCACCATCTAAGATGAGCTTTACAAAAGAATGCACAGCAAAATTCTTTTGCTACCAGCAGGATAATTCAGTAGTGATGTGAAACATGTTTAAAGAGTGCTATTAGGGAAAACAGGCTTGTCACCGTGGATACCTGAAAATCATTACCAGGTGACTTGGTGGAGGTGGAAGATCCTACAGAATTTGGATGACCTGTTGATCTCATCAAAAGTGTGTATCCTCTCACATGAAGTGGTGCAAAGCAAATTTGACAGCATTAAGCAACTCAGGGGTTTCCTGATAGTTGCTGCACATTACATCACCTGAGAAGACTTTAAAAATCCTAATACCCAGGCCACACCCTGTACCATTAAAACATTGAGCCTGGGGGATGGGAGCCTAACAACAGTATTTTTTAAAAGATCCTCTTCACTTTGACATTCAGAGCACTGGGCAGAAATCACATTGCGTCAACACCCGCTACGGGCCTTCACGATGCTTTGTTTCAAGTTTTTCTAATGTGCAGCTAAAGTTTAGGAACCACTGAACCACCTTGACTCTGATCAAAATTGGACTCTAGACAAAATGGCTTTAAATTTTTACAGATCTTGAAGGATCACTGTAACCTTATAAGAACCCTCCAGCCAGTGCTATGAAACTGGCCCTTGCTCACCTTCTTTGGTTTGGAGGAAGGATCCACAAGACATTAACATGTTTTGTGGCTCAATAATTATTTAGAAGAGTGCTACTTACACCCGAGTGGCTCTAAAAACTTGCAGTGTTACATCACCTAGGAGTCTGTTAGACACACAAATTCTCAGGATTCTCTTAGGCCCACCGTTTCAGAATCTCTAGGAAAAAAGCCCAGGAATCTGCTCTAACAAACCCTCCAGGGGGATCTCATGCCAGCTAAAGTTTGAGAATTAACACACTGTCCTCTGATTTCTGCATGTCTGCATTCACATATATCCAGGTCTTCTGGTTCTTAAGGAAAGATCTCTTGACTACTTTATTTTCTATATTCTACCCAACTTTATAATTCCTGACTTCAGAGCTCTGAAACACATGCACGTCCTCACATCATTTCTTTTCTCTTCCTCTTAAATTTCCTTTTGAAATATGTCAGCTTACTAAAAAGTATAGAGAATAATGCAATGAGCACCAGTGTGTACTATCACGTAACTTAAGAAGAATGTTAGAACAGTCTATTCGTGCTGAATTATTTCCCTAAGTAACCTGTGGAATACGATTATAAATATGACATATGAATAATTCACAATGTCTGTTGCACATATTATTTTCCAAAATGGTTGTAATATTGGGAGAACAGTATGTACTTAATACTGCAATGTATTTTTTTTGGATTATAATTAAGAAGACAGAATTTACACATGTGGCATAAAATAGTACCCTAAGTTTGTTATTTGGACTTCTCATGAAGATTGTATGTCCATTTTCTGCTGTACTTATCCACAGATTCTTGTTTTTCTCATAAATTTGTATTGTTTTTATCGTGTATTTGTATTAACATTTCTCATGTTTAAGATTATTTATTTATTTGACAGAGACTGAGAGAGAGAGAGAGAGCGCACGCAAGCACGAGCGGACAGAGTGGCAGGCCGAGGGAGAGGGAGGAACAGACTTCGTGCTGAGCAAGGAGCCCAGTGTGGGGTCCTGATTCCAGGACTCTCAGATCATGACCTGAGCCAAAGGCAGACACTCAAACGACTGAGCCACCCAGGTGCCCCATTGTTTCCCGTGTTTAATTCATTCATTTTCCTTTTTATTATCCTGTCAATTTTTTTAAATTATAAAAGCAAAAGTGTTTTAAATGTTTGTACCTATTTTATCTACTTACTTTATCTATCTTTGCTACTACATCTTTTGTCCCAAAATTGAGTTATTATGGTAAAGATCTAAAATATCCCTTTTTTCCCCTATGTACTTATTTTAAAATGTTTTTCTTTTTTCTTTTTTTTTGGTGGGCAGTAAAGCAAAACCTATTGATAGTAAAGTTTATTGACTGATAGTACAAAGCTCCTGGAGAGAGACCTGAGAGGGTTGCCCTAAAAATGTTTAACTTCTTAATAATTTAGACTTTATTGTGATGCATGTTTGGGTAACCTTAATTTTTCCAAATTGCTCTCTGGCTATCATAAAAGTATTTATTATGGAATAATTCCTTATCCCCTTGTTTTGAAACAATTAAGCTTTTATTCACAGTTGGTCCTATCTCTGAAGTATGTATAAAGAATTCTCAAAAAGAATTCTCTTTTTGTGACTCAACACTGAATTGTCATTTTCCAACATATTCTATTATGTGTTAGGGCTGGACTACAATTTCTTTTCCAGAACATTTTAAAAATTTCTAGTCCTTTCCAAGTAAATTTTCGTATTATTGTGTCAAATTTCAAAATCATGTTCAGTTTATTGTCATTTTGATTAGAATTGGTTTACTCTAATAAATTGGAAGAATGCAAAATGATTTTGTTTCTGGTCAAACATGACGTATCCGGAAAGGAGTGCTGACTATTTTCCAAGACTGTAAGACTACTGAGTGAGCGCAGAGAACAAACCATGTGAAAGGATACTGCACGACTATTAATAAACAGATAAATACCTGCTCCAAATTTCTCCTAATGATAGGGCAAGATCAAATGGGATTCAGTTTCACAGTTAAGGTTACCTTCCTGACTATGAGAGTTTCAGGACCCTAAAATATATTCTTTCTCCCTCAATATCTTGATGATGATAACAGACATCATCAGCCAGGCTCTGAGCTAATGTTCAACATGGATGATTGTACTTAATCCTTCCATAACCATCTGAGTAGATACAAATTCCCGGGACAAAGCTGGGAGGTCAGGAGAGAGGCCGTTGTGAAGCATCTCTCAAGGAGAGCGCTTACCCGTCTGGCCACAGTGATGTCTTGTTGTTCTTCCCACTTCTTCTGTTCTGCTCTGACACGTGCTTTATACTCTGCAAGGTCAGGCATTTCTTCCAGCCATCGATGACGAGCATTTTGCACAGCTGTTTCCACCTGCAATTGGATATTGCAAGAGAAAGAGGTAAAGTGAGGTATTAACCTTCAGAAAGAGCCCATTTGCAAATAGCTACTACAATTTCATGTGTATTTAACACTGTACCATACTACATTAGTTACAGTGACTTCTAGTACTCCACCTTACCCCCAACAGTAGATTCTCATCCTTCTGTTCAAAACTTCCCACAATGCCCCAAGTGAATGCCACCACAACAAGCAGGAATCTATAAATGTTCGGCGGTCAATACTACTATTGGAACGCTTCATACAAAGTACCAATGCCATTTCCAAAAAACTCCTATTTCTCTTGAGAAAAAGGAGAAGACATGCAGGAATGCTACTTGAGGTCAGCCGCTGTCTAGTAGCACACCAACCATATCCACAGTCCTCCTGCCTTACATATAAACACATTAACACATGCCAGTACACACTGATATTTTTTATAGCTTTGTCCCAGAGCAAGTTTTCCTGTCTATTGTGAGTTTGCAACTAACGAATGAAGGTGATGCATCGATTCAGGCAAAAATGTAAGACCTGAAGAATTATGAGGGCTACATGGTTGTAAATCTGTCACAGGTTACCACAAGATAATTAAGTACTCTTCCCTTATTTTGAAATACACACAGACACACATATACCTACATCCATACAAACATACAGAAACCAAGTTGACATAAGGGGCTGAACTATTTTTGCAAAATACTATATATATTTACAGGTAAATTCCAGGGAGTTAAAATTATGGGGAAAGATAAAGTTCCTATAGAAATTTATATTCCTTAAAAAGTTATTATGAATACATCCTTTCTACTACATCATGTTATTTATTTTTCTTCATAAGATCTGTGATTAGATATACACCAGAGCAGTATCCTTAAACATATCTCTTTGTCTGTAGAACATTTTCTTAACTCTGTTCAAACCTTAAACATTTCAGGAAATTATTTAACTGACAGAAGATGCCCTTGATACCATTATATATATTTGCCTATGTTTGCATTCCATAAGGATTCCCTATAAAATCACACAGAACAATTTAACAAAGAAGCAGAATGCCAAGTTTTTATCAAAAGTGGAATATACTTTTTTAACATATTACTTCAGGTATTATTTTAAGAGTTTTTAATCAGTGATAGCTCTAAAAGAGTAAATATAAACTAAAGAATGTTATATTAAGGTCCCGGAACCTCTGAGGGACTAAATATCCTGTCAGGTGCTCTGTGAGGTCAAGACTATTTTCAAAATAATATTCAGACATTTTCTTTTTTCACTCCCACTCATTCATGTGTGGACAACACAATGCTGCAGAGGCTACATGCTATATGGCATCTCATTGCTCTGACAGCCAATGGCAAGCACGCTTCAGTATTCTTTTTTAAAAATTTCTCTAAGTTATTTTCCAATACAGTAAATAGGTATAACACAGAGAAAAGCTCTTTAGGGTCTTACATTTTTTGAAAGTGTAAAGGCATCCTGAAACCAAAAAATCACTATAATAATACAGATAAAAAAATATTAATTCTTTATTCCATTTATACAGAGCTATACTTTTCTCAGTATGACACTTTCGGAAACCAAGTAACATGGCCCAGTTAAATGGGAGCTAGTTTTCTGAGTGCTTGGTCCAAGGGGAGGCAATGGCACCTCTTTCTGGCAGGATATGGGATTGACAATGTCCCATTTGAGGGGCATGCCTGCAGATTCAACTCTGCAAGTCTCAATGTAGATACTGTTAAATATCTTACTTGCTTTAAGTTTGTTTTTCTATAACTACTTCAGTGAAGTATTTTCTGTAAAGTTAGATATGAAAGATACATAGTGAAATTGTGCTTCATTCAGCTATAAAACCACCTTTAACCTTGATCATCCTAATGCTAGATTGAAAAAGGAGCAAATATTCTGAAAACTTAAGTAATACACAGAAAAACCAAGGGAGTAAAAGCTTTGTGACAGAAATACAATGAAGAAAGTTTTAGTATATATAATTCATATATAATTCATAAATTTTTTCATAATTATTCATATAATTTTTTCATATAAAAATTCATAATTCATAAAATTTTTAAAAAAGATTTTATTTATTTTTAATTCATAAAATTTTTTTTAAAGATTTTATTTATTTATTTGACAGAGAGATCACCAGCAGGCAGAGAGACAGGCAGAGAGAAGAGAGGGGGAAGCAGGCTCCCCGCCGAGCAGAGAGCCCGATGCGGGACTCCGATGCGGGACTCGATCCCAGGACCCCCGGGATCATGACCTGAGCTGAAGGCAGCGGCTTAACCCACTGAGCCACCCAGGCACCCCATAAAATTTTTTTAAAATATAAAGTTATGAGGGTGCCTGGGTGTCTCAGTCTGTTAAGTGGTTGCTTTCGGCTCAGGTCATGATCCCAGGGTCCTGGAATCGAGCCCTATTTCGGGTTACTTGTTTGGCAAGGAGCCTCCTTCTCCCTCTCCCTCTGCCTGCCTGTAGCTCCCCCGGCTTGTGTTCTATCTGTGTCAAAAAAAATAAAGTCTTAAAAAATATATATATAAAGTTAAAAACAAGTTCAATGGTACCATTTTTACAGGTTTTCATTAATAGGCAGTTCCAATAATTTTACAATAATAAAGCATTAATATTACCTGTTTGGCAATATTTTCACAGTATTTGAGTTCTAATTCAACCTCAAGTTTTTTCAAGCCCCCACTGATAGCTGTCTCCTTCTCTTGTTCTAAATCTTGCCGGATCTTCCGCGTTTGTTCTTCTAGCCTGAGTGCCATCTCTTTCTTGGAAATAACATCCATGGCGGTAACTTGGTCAGTTTGGCTGCAACAATCTGAGGTCTTCTTTTTCAGGGCCTTTATGGTTTGATCCAGCTTAGACTGCCACTCCTTTTCAAGCTGTTGAATAAGTTCTTGTTTGATCTGTTTTCAGAAGAAAAATCATACAAAAAATACTCAAATAAGCAAAAACTAGAATTAATAGCTAGCCAAAAGAGCAACCACAGCTGTGTTTGAAAACCATCTAGACATTGTTGTAGTAATTACATGAGATTTAGAAACTTAGTTGATGAAAATATATTCTCAAGTAAATCCTGAAAGTTACTGTGTATATACATGACATAAATCACATGGAGGATTTAAGTGTACTGCATAAGGTTAGGCTATCTCGCTCTCAAGATGCAACCTTCTGGAAGCTTTGACACCACCACTACAAAGATGACATGATTCCTTTTCTTTTTTTTTTTTTTTTAGAAGAAAACTTCTATTAATATTGTTTTTTTCCCCATCAACACCAGGCTTTCCACAAAGCAGGGACTGAGTTAAATCTAATTAATCAACCTAAAACCGAACAATCTAAAAACAGTTCTATTTACTTAAACAGATTAGAATCTTGTTGGTTATGATACTAAGCTCTAGTGTTAGAGTTAACTGTAAATTCAAGAAGGGGGGAGGCATAGTAGATGAACGTGTTGTTGTTGTTTTTACTTTATTTTTTTCAGTGTTCCAAGATTGTTTATGCACCACACTCAGTGCTCCATGCAGTACGTGCCCTCCTTAATACACACCACCAGGCCATCCCACCCTCCCACAACCCCCCCCACAAAATCCTCAGTTTGTTTCTCAGAGTCCACAGATTCTCATGGTTTGTTTCCCCTCTGATTCCCCCAACTCACTTCTCCTCTCCATTTCCCACTGTCCTCCATGTTATTCCTTGTGCTCCACAAGTAAGTCGGAAGAATGTTTTAATGATAACTTTCTACTTTCAACAAAATGCTAGGATGCATCCAAACACAGTCAGTCTTGGGCAAAAATGTGATACAGCAGAACTTGCTTTTTCTTTTTCCTGTTTTCTACCTCCTGGGTATCCAGAGTTCTCGAACCACTTCCCTGGCTACCACATTCCCAGATCGTATTGGTTCATTTGAAATGGCAACCTGTGTAAGAGTTTATGCTTTCCTGACAGTCTCCCCAAAACATTAGCTATCTCATCCTTCTTGTAAAAACTGGTGAGCAAATTCAACGAAAAACAATTTGCGACAATGTAAAAATAGGGAATTTGTATTGTGCTACCCAGATTTTATATATATAAATACATACAACATATATATTCTAGAATATATATTTTTATATTAAAACATGACAAGTAAAAGAATTTCAGGTGCCAGCACTAGACTAATGAATTGCTCTTGGGGATGTGGAAAGCAGGAAAGGCTGAAAGAAAGAACAGTGGTCTACTAGTCCACTTTTAGGTGGTACCAATTCCAATTGTGCTTAAAAGAACCTAGTTTCAATAAGCGTGAAAATTTATTTCATTTCTGACTAAGTTTTCTAGATCATAAACTGATTCTAAATTTTGCAGAAAACTACTAGCAATCTCATTTGCTACTTAGGTAACAAAGGTAATGTTTTGTGCTTCTGAGTCTGTCTAGTCATTACTTCTTTCTTCTAATCTACAATACAGGGTATTTATTTCTTATTATAGACTGTTCTGGAGTTATCTGAACCATTCCCCAATATGAAATTAGATGTGGATTTCATTTTGAGGAATCAAAAAAGCGCTCCTCCAAAATCCATTATATCCTGAATTGGGTTGAAGAGTTGCAGAGCAGGGGGAGTTTTAAAAAAATAAAAGCTTACGAGTGTAAGCTGCCAATGGCCCAATTCTGAGACATGAAATAAATGATTACGTATGTCCTTGGCAATTAAAAATTGTGTTCAGGAAGAACTGTTCTCTACAGTTAATACTACCCTTTTTAAACATGGTGACTAGAAAGAAATTTTAACCCACACCTCTTTCTGCTCCTCATCCCAGTGTGATTTGGCTAACATCACTTCATTTTCAACCTGTTGCTTAATATCAGTTTCTTGTTCTTTCAGCCACTTGTTCTTTTCCATCATTAGGGTATCTTGGTACTTTTCTTCAAGATCCACCTGCAGTTTGCTTACATATTCTTCTCTTTCCTCCAATAGCTGTCTCTTTAAACAAAATTCAAGTAAATATCTCTGTACGAACTAATACTCTTCAAGTCAAATATACAAAATAATGGTTACATGCATATAATAGCAACAGAGACAAATGATCTTCCTACATGCTAACTCTATCTGCTTAGTAAACTGTCTTGTGAAGACCTTAGACCTCAAATATTGGATAAAAAAATTTATATATGGCTATATAAAAAGAAAAAGCATCTAACTATTCAATAAATAAATTCCCAGAACACCAACTTTTTAAAAAAGTGAAACTGACATTTACATTTACACCTTACCCATCACGGGACCCATTAGATATTATAGCCCAAAAATAAAATGTATACTTCTCAAAGGCTTATATTCCAATGCAAGTCAAAAATTATTGCTCTATCTTAAGAGTTACACATCCTGTAATAAATTCAGATTGGTATTATTTTTTTCACTACCAAAGACAAAATTTTTTTATCACAACCAGCTAAAGCATTATCAAATAGCTTCATATTTGATATCAAGGGCCAGATAAAGTCTAATAATTTAAGTATTACTATAACATTCTCTACTTACTCTAGGAATCCAGTTGATCAAAAAACTCTAATAAAGGTCTACTCGGGTCGAAATAACCTGTAACAGTTTTGTTTTGGAAATTTTCAGAAATGGCTCTCTGGACATTCCACTGAGCTCCCACTGAAGCCCACAGAATGTCATGCCTGAGAAGTGTACATGTGCCATTCCTACTGCCAAGCAGCAACAGAGCTCGGGCTCAGTGTCTCTTTACCATTAGTTCCGATTTAGGACTAGCTGGTTGTCTGAGGTTTTTTCTGGTTCACACCTGACCTGGCTTATTTTGGTCTGAATTGCCGTCTGATGCCTTTCCACCAATGGCACGTGCCAAAAAGATCCCACCTAGTTTTGCTCAGTGTTGCATGGTTGCATGGTTTCGGAAATTCTCTGGTGACTAAAGGATCCATTTCCTCACACTCAAGTCATGGAAACTACAGTTGTACTAATACTATAGGACAGTCTCCATCACATGGCTGAGAAAGTTGTCCAGGCTCATATCACATATCACTGTTATTTTTTGTTGACTTTAGAAAGAATCCTCAAATTATCTTACTTGTGTACATCTATCCTTCAGGAATTGTTTCCATATGAATCTACATTTCCTTTAGACTCAGCAGAAAACTGCTACCAATTTTCTGTGTATTTGTATGTTTGTGTATAGATCAGCTTTGCTACATAGTAAGCCAGCCAAAATTTAATTAAACTAAAATAGCAAACATCTATTATTTCTCATGATTCTCTGGGTCAGCTGGGTGGTGGTTCTGACCTAAGTCAATGCTGCTTATCTCTGCAAGCAGTTGAGGTTATATGGTCTAAGATGGCCTCACTCACATGTCTGGGTATTAGCTTAATGTCTGGCTAGAAGGATGACTTGGTCACATGGGTCATCACCCAGCAAGTTATCCAGATCATTCACATGGTGGTGGTCACAGTGTTCCTCAGAGCGTCAAGCTTGTAAGCTCCAATGCACAAATGCTTTTTAAGGCTCTTTTGCATGTACTAATGTCCCATTGCCCAAAGTAAGTCACGCAGCCAAGATCAGATTCAAGGGATGACAAACAGACCACTTCTTACTGAGAATAGCCACAAAGTCACACTATAATACTATAGCATGCATTCACTAACGGGAAGAACATGTGGCCATTTTTGCAATCTACCACAATGAGGAAAACCTTGCTTTCCTCTCCTTATAGAAGTAAAGTAATAGATCTATTGAGCACCGGGGACCTGCCATTTGAACATCCTACACAGGAATATCTAATTTTTAAAGTTTTATCATTAAAGGGAAGTAAATTTCTGGATAGCTTTAAAAAACATTTAAACTTTGCATGCCCAAGACAGCAAAAGAATTCTAACTTCTAAGGAATGACTTAGCATGTATTACAATTTGTATAAATGAGTCTTAAGGCATATGGAAATGACACTATGAATGGGAATACTGCCCACCTTTGCCTTGTCTGCAAATTCATGACCTCCAATGATTACTACAGTCTGAAGGGCTCTGTGTCTACATTTTTCCCATTCTCTGAACAAGCCAGGCTAACATGTGAGGGAAGGTCTCTGTGTTTTAATAAAAGTTTTAAAACTTGGAATTGAGTTCTACTTAACCCACAGTCTGAATCAGTAAGTGTTTCAGAAAAGACATATATGGAACAGGAAAATAAACCCTAGGATTCTTGGGGTTATCTATCTTATAAACTCTGTATCCAGACTAAGTTACTGACCTGAAAGCCAACTGCAGGGAAAATGGCTATGTCCTGCAGAGAAGGACTACCCTGAAGTTCCCTAGCTTGCTTGAGTTTAGTAAGAGCTTTCCATGGTGTGCGTATGAGACATTTCCTAGGAAAACAAATTTGTATATCTTTACCTACCTCTGGAGGATATGAAAAGATTAATAAATTTCTCTCAAATTTAAAATTCTGTTCTGTCTGGCTTACGAAGATCACTAAATTTTATAATGGGTTTGTGTAAGTCTAAATAAAAAACTAAGGTATTCCCAGAGAAGAAATGAATTCTACTTCTCATGTGGTTAAGTACTTGGGCCCTCTCAGTGGGGTGGGTATAACTACAAAGGGCTAGCACAAGGCAGTCTTGTAGGGTGGTAAGTCTTTTGTACCCTCATCACTCCATACCTGTGTTAAATCCTGTGCTAAAAGTGTATAGAACTCTAAACCAGATTAAAAGTCAATTTCACTATATGACAATTTGAAATTTTTTTAAATTTTTTATTTTTTATAAACATATATTTTTATCCCCAGGGGTACAGGTCTGTGAATCGCCAGGTTTACACACTTCACAGCACTCACCAAAGCACATACCCTCCCCAATGTCCATAAGCCCCCCCAACCCCCCTCCCCCCAGCAACCCTCAGTTTGTTTTGTGAGATTAAGAGTCACTTATGGTTTGTCTCCCTCCCAGTCCCATCTTGTTTCGACAATTTGAAATTTTTAAAGAAAAAAATTTAACCTCTAAGTTTTTTTGGAAGGGCCAAATCGCAGTTTTAACTTTCCTTCCTGCTGTGGTGCACAAGCATTCATGAGCCAGTGTCGTATCTGCTGTTAACTGCAAGTGGCTCATTATATGAGATCCAGTTTTATAGCTAAACTGATTCTTTTTAAAGTATCAAAAAATATATTCCTGAAAGGAATGACCTCTTTGAGAGAAGTGTTCTTCTGTTCTTTGTCAATTTATATATTTAAAAAGAAATAATCCTAGTAGAGATCTCTCATTTTAATTTTTTTAAACATTACTGAAAAGTTCTTAATTTCTAAGTAATTTAATATCCCTTTTAAATTTTATACTGCCAGCACTAACTCAAATAGCTCCCTTTAGAAGCTCTTTTTCCATTAGATGGTATGTGTACATGGCATGTTTTTTTTTTATCATACTAATCTACTCAAAAATAATCAAAATATTAAATGAGCTGAATTCCTCACCTGCTCTTTACTAATTCTTTTTAAGTCTGTAGTAGCAATAGCCTGCTTTAATGTAACTTTGTTCAGAAAACCTCTGTATAGAACATTTACTCAAGCCTTTAAAAATATTTTCTAATCTTGACGCAGGTGGCTTTCAAATTGTGGTCTGTAGGCTGGTCCAAAGTGGAAGGGAGAGTCAGACGTGTGTCTGGATGAGACTCCCGCCAGGACAGAGAAGAAAAGAGAGGTGACTGTTTACATGTGATTTTACTCCTGGACACTCACCAATAGCAACTTCGAAGATTCAGGCAGGAGGAGGGAGTAGAGTAGCCCCTCCGGCTTCCCTAAAAATGAGAAATGCCCTGAAAGATTGGGTCACACTAACAGTGTGACCTTGCTCTCCATAGCTCCGTAAGTTCCAAGTTCAAATTCCTGCCCTTCTTCCCAGAAGAAGAAAATGATACTTGGGTACTGAGAGAGAAGTGGGTCAGAGGAAAATGTGTCTGAGGGAATATTTTGTGCAGTGCTCACAGGACTAGGCAGGTTTGCCTGCAGCCAACAAATGACTGCAAAGCAAGGATCCCTGGGTTTCAGAGTCAAAGTGACTTGGGTCCATTCTTATTTATTTATTTGTTTGTTTGTTTTTAGAACCCTATTTTGTCTCTTAGAATAAATATGTAAGGAAGAATCCTTTTCTTCTATATGTACGACATTTTCTACTTAGGCTTTACTAACCATCTCAATACTTACTATACGTTTTGAGCTATACTGATGTGATACAGCCAAAAGCAAAGGGACTTTGTATGCCTTCCCCAGTTCACAAGACAACAAGTGCAGTGGTTTCCACAACAACAGTGAGGCCAGAGGGATGAGATGGAACAAAGAGAACATGAACTTGTCCCATACCTTCTCCTGAGCCTGCTGCTCCTTTTCAATGGTCTTCCTGAGAGTCGATTCCAGGTCATCCTTCTCTCTGCACACCTCCAGGTAACATTCTTGCACAGCAGCCATCTCCTTATTCATCTTGTCTAAGTCAGACCTTGGATACACAAAACCGGCAACTAAATGACCACAAAATAATACAAGGGCTGCAAAACAATTTTCCTCTCAAGTATGGAACAGAATACTGTCTCTACAGCATAAAGGGTAGCTACACGCTCCTGTTCTTACCTCAATTGCAATCGAGCCCCCTCATAAACTTCAAAGAGCTGCTGCTTCTCCAGAGCATGCTTTGCTAGGAGGCTTTCCCGAATTTGGGCTTTCATGGCTTCATGGTGCTGCTGGTAAGTCCTCTCACACCTAGAAACAGAAAGCAGACAGTAGAATCTGTGGCAGTACCCAGTGTTACTAGAAACACCAAGATGAACTGGTGTCTTTTCCTTCCTTCCTTACCCACTCCCTCCCCCTGATGCAACTTATAATCAAGGTCAGGTCGGTTTTCCCCAACCAAAAGTGGTAATAATTAATTCCCAATTGATGAGCTTAAAGAATCTTCAAAATCGTCTTTCTTCTGTTTCTAGAGAAAAATTAGAAACTTGGACATGAAAATGCCCCAATCCTTCACACAGATAATGGTCTTTGGTTGAGGATTATTGACAAAAAATTAATTGAAATAGGGTATAGTTCCAAAATTCCAAGGTATCTAGATTAAACATAAATACTAGAAGTACCCAACTCACAAGTAAGTTATGCTCCAAAAATCTGTTTCCAAGTTTATGATTTGGTATTTGGAAGACATATTCCCTCCCACAGATTTCTTCCTAATAAAGAATAGTTTCCCAGACAGTCTATAAAAACCATAAAGCTATACTATTTCAATGAACTAGTTTTGATGGTGCTATAGAACCCAACCCACTACACAACATCATTCCCATGGAAAATGTGTTCTGAATTCTAATTTGAGAAGCCAGGGACTCCCTCTTCTTCTAAGATCTCAGCAGGGAGGGTTCACTCCATAACTTCTCTTGAATCTTTCTTTTTTTTTTTTTTTTTTCTAAGCAGGGACAGGAGGGCAGAGAGTGGAGGCAGGCATTAGATCTCTATGTAGACTTTACCTATCCACAGCCTCCTGTTTATCACGGTCAAAATCTTGTACCATTTGTCTCATCTGACTACATAAGTCTTGATTTGTATTTCTCAGTTTTTCTTCAGTTTCTTTAAGTTCCTAGATACAAAAGAATAAAGTAGTTAGAGGATATAAACATCATTTTCACTGATTAGTCCAATCTTATCTTTTAATATCCTCTGTGCTTTATCTCTACCCTGTAACACTGATGAACCATTTTCATAATTCTACAAAGTCTCTTTATAACCCCTGTAAGAGTAGAGATTCATTTATTTGACAAGTAGCTTTCTGATAGGGTTAAGATTTAAAATTTTAAATTCATTTTGCACTGTATGACATGAAAACATTTAACCAGAGAAGTATTAGCTGACCGAGTCTTAAAATAAGTCTTAGAATTCAATAATCTTCACAGCTATATAAATAAACAAGGTTTAATTTTTTTGGTCAAGAGAAGAACACCTCTAGTAGCCATGTTTCTCTATAGACAGGAAACTGGAATCACCTTCTCATGAAATTACTACCTCATGACCAATAAAGGGGAATAACTGGAATCCTTAGTCACCTACTAATAAACCTGTCTACTAAATCACATTGTCTCTGGATTTTTGAGAAGTCTGTTATATCCTTTGAATTTAATGAGGTCATAAAAATTCTCACAAAATACAGGAAACTTTTTTAATCACCTGATTTTGTTGTTGTAAAACGTGAATTTCATTTTTAAGTCGCAGAATGTCATCTTTGACAATCATATCAGAAGAGCCAGGCCATAATTGGTTAGTTCCGTTTTCTGAGGTCTCTATTTTAGTCTAAATGTTAAAAAGAAATCAAAAGCTTTTCAGGCTTTTAAAAAATTCTAAGTTCTACTTTTGAATGAATTTCATACCTTCAAAGAAACTGCAAAAACACAAATAATTTCCATATAACTTTTATCACCGTCCCCAAATATAACCACAGTACAATGATCAGAACCAGGAAATTAACAAAGATATAGTACTATTAACTAATCTGCAGACCCTATAAAAAAATTCTCCAATTTTTCTCTCACATCCATTTTCCTAATTCAGGATCCAATCAACGATTCCACATTGCATTTAATTGTCATGTCTCCTTAGTCTCCTTCAATCTAGGGATAGTTCATTCTTTGTCTTTCAAACCTATGACTTTTTTTTTTTTAAGAGTATCAACTAGTTATTTTTGTAAGATGTCTTTCAATTTGGGTTTCTCTGATATTACTTCATTATTAAATTCAGGTCATCCATTTTTGTCATGAATACCACAGAAGTGACTTGTATGTGCTTTAGGAAACAGAGGATGTCAATGCGTGTCAGCACTGATAATGGTCAATAAATGAAGGTGGTGTCCGCAGGCACCTTCACTGTAAAGTCATAATTTCTCTACTTGTTATTAGGAATAAGTAGCTTATGAAGAGATACTTGACTATGCAAATATTCTATTTTCTATCTTATACCCACTAAGTTTAATATCTCTTTTATTTCTGTACTTATTTGTTTGTATAACCAGTATTAACTCATAGATCTGTATTTTATTCAACAGGTACAATTTTTGAGTCATGACAGACTTTGGCAAGTTGTTTCCCACAAGGCCATGCAAATGTACACGGTCGGATAGTTTGAGCGAATCTGTCCAACTCTCTTTGCCTCCAATGGCAGTGACTCTCTAGAAATAATTATTGTACTTGATGGGGTAAGGGTAGCCAACTATTGTTTTTATTTGCATTTCTTGCATTGCCATCGTACCAGAACCTCTTACATAACCTTCACTGTTTGTTTTTCACCTTCCCAGATTTGCCTGTTTACATTTTCCTCTCACCTCTAAGTGTCTTCCTTACCTACCTTTATACCTTTATGAATTCTTTATTCATTGTGGATGCCACAGAGATTTTTAATTTTTTTTAAATACCTACTACATTTGACTTGTTGGTTTATGTATTTACTTTAAGTCTGAGCTCTCTTTCACAATGTCTGAAAAATATCCTGTACTGAGATTCATTCTCCTCATTGGGGAGATAATGTGCATCTCACTCATGTATGGGGTGGCGGGACACCAAGGTTCTGGTTCAGTCTTCCATTTCATAGCATTTGCCTTTCTTTACAGGGAGACTGCTCTAGTTGTTGACTTTCCCCTTTCACTTGCCATCATTGCCCAGAAGCCATGCTTTTACTCTAGTCAGAAAAGAGAAGAGCTACCAACACCTACTGTTACCTTCTCTCTAAAGGTAGGGGTACTAATGAGACTTTCAAGGATTTTACTGATTCATTAGAATGGCCTTTTTTTTTTTTTTAACTTGGCCCCCACTTTTTAAAGTTTATGATATTCATTTGTGCTTCCTTCCCCATTGGTGAGTTTTTATTCCTATGAGATGAAATGATTGAAAATAACATCACAGGGATGCCTGGGTGGCTCAGTTGGTTAAGCGGCTGCCTTTGGCTCAGGTCATGATCCCAGCGTCCTGGGATCGAGTCCCACATCGGGCTCCTTGCTTGGCGGGGAGCCTGCTTCTCCCTCTGCCTCTGCCTGCCACTCTGTCTGCCTGTGCTTGCTCTCGCTTCTCTACGACAAATAAATAAATAAAATCTTTAAAACAAAATAAAAGAAAGAAAGAAAGAAAATAACATCATACTGATATATGGGAAAACAATTTTTATGGCTAGCTATGACACTCAGTTTTGACATCACACTGCAGGCAGACAGACACTAGATATGTATACCTATCAGCACAAAACTCTTATGAAAATCTTTAAAGAGAAAACCACCACTTGAGTGTCACAATGAAACTTCTTTCTAAAGTTGGAATACTAAAGACATTACCTTCAAGAAAATAAGACATGTAATACACCAATTCTCACATTGTTTTCCTAATTTCTATGTCTAAAAAGATTCTAGTTAGGAACCTTCTGAGCTATTGAACACTGTCTATCAAGTACCTTGGAATCAGAGTATGGCTTTAACGCTTTAACCACAGCTTGTAGTTAGGTAATGATCTCTACTGAATATCAGATACAGAAAGGCCTCTGTGTTTTATTATTATGCTAACAAAAAGTTCCATGTGGATATGGGTCCTGACTGCTAGACTGATCTTCTGAAGAACTTTACTACATTCTACCTTAATGGCCCAGTTGTTCAACTGGAATGAACAGCAGAGGGATTTGGTCCACTCCCAATCAGTGCATAGTGTGCTCCATGTGGACAAGCTACTAACCTTCATCACTTATGATCCTGGAAATGTCAGAGAGCAGCACTGTTTGAACAGTCAAATGACACGAAAGCAAAACAACAGACTCTTTGTGATAATCTGTAATTGTTCTGTATAAAATGGATATGAGCAAACATAAAATATACTACAAGGTTATAAAGCAGTAAAAATAGTAAGACTTTTAAATGTTCATAAAGGAAACATGCTAAGTAAGATTACATAGTACATATTCTTGCTTGCCTTCTCAATACTTAGAAAAACTTTAAGAAAGGATTTTGATGACCTAATTCTCTTTAGAAAGATATCTGAGGAAATTTAAATTGACATGTTCTCTCTCTTAACATTCTTACAGCAAGCATAGAAACTCAACATTATAACATTAACATCAGGATTTAATATTATTCTAAAAACTGATATAATATCTATATACTTGTGGCTTCAAAGATTCCAGAAAGATTGAGTTTATACAGTATAGACTTTCATTCACATACCCTAGTCCCTACTTACATCAGCTTATTTGCTATAACCTCTCATATATTTCTGCTCACTGCTGAAATGTTTCTTCCTACTTTCTCTCCTGCATTTATCCTTCAGGAGAGAGAGCAAACATTTTCTCCTTAAAGACCTCACTAAGGCTTGCCTTACCATCTCCCCTACAAACATGCCTGGTTAGTTATTCCATCTCAGAGCACTTAGCAACTAGCATCATCCTTACTACACAAAGTCATACACATCCATCTCTTTACAGACCTGTACTGTTGAATATAGTGGCCACTAATCTCATATGGCTATAGAGCACTTGAAAAATGTCCATTGACAGATGAATGGATAAAGATGTGGTACACAAACCACAAACACACACACACAATGGAATATTAGCCATCAAAAAGAATGAAATCTTGCCATTTGCAATGATGTGGATGGAACCAGAGGGTATTACACTAAGCAAAATAAGTCAGAGAAAGACAAATACCATATGATTTCACTCATATGTGGAATTTAAGAAACAAAACAGATGAACAGAGGGGAAGGGAAGGAAAAATAAGATGAAAACAAGAGAGGGAGGCAAGACATGAAAAACTCTTAACTATAGAAAACAAAGTGTTGCTGGAGGGGAAGTGGGTGGGGGGATGGGGTAACTGGGTGAATGGCGTTAAGGAGGGCACTTGAAGTAATGAGCACTGGGTTTTGTATAAAACTGATGAATCACTAAATTCTACCTCTGAAACTAATAATATAGCATATGTTAATTGAATTGAAATTAAATAAAAAATTATCAAGAAAGAAATGTGTCTTGTCCAAATTGAAATGTGCTGTAAGTAGATAATACATGTTAGATTTCAAGGACTTGGCATAAACATAGAAAATGTAAATCATCTCATTAATAATTCTATATTGATTACATACTGAGAAGATAATATTTTTAATATATTGGGTCGAATAAAATATATTCTTAAAATTAATTTCACCATTACTTTTACTTTAATGGGATTACTAGAAGATTTTAAATTACATAGGTGGCTCCATTATACTGCTATTAGGATAGTGTAGTTCTAGATTCTAAATTCCTTCAAGGAATGGCCATTGTTTCTTTTCACTGCATCCCACAAGACCTTGCACAGAATAACTTTACCAAAAACAAAAACCAAAAATAAACAAACAAAAAAACACCTTAAGTTGAAGAGTTTGCTCTTACTCCATATATCCCCCAAACCTGCTTTCTAATGTTACAGACTAAGTAGAAAGCTCATTAGAAATGTGGGAAATAAGTAAAGGTATAGTTTGAAAGGTGTCCATGGGCTAATCAGATGACTGTGAACTTGAGTGTTCATCTAAAAAAATACCCATTGGTTAAATTACTACTTCCTCCAGCTTCATTTTCCTCATCTGTACAGTGAGGACACTAACTAAAGGATATAAAAGTGGATTCAATGATTCTGACTTAACTGGTTTCTGTGCCGATCCCACTCATACCACCACCACTACATAATTAATTTCCTTATGTAGAATGATGATTACAGGAGCACGAGCCAGAGAATTCTTATGGACAAAATGCTGAAAGATCTAGCTATGAAGAACTTAAGGCTACAACAACATCATTGAGACAAGCCAATCTTGAGGAATACAGGTAATTTGTTACATAGACTGTTTCCTTGGATTTGTGGTAAAAGAATTTTACCTAATTAGCATCTCATAATGAGATCTCATAATGAGATGCTAATTAGGTAAAATTCTTTTACCATAAATTTGCCAGGAGGAACTAGAAAATATATTATTTTATGTGGCATTCCCTTCTTTATACTTTACTTCTAAATAATGTCAAATGAAACCCTGGAAGACAAAGGTTTGATTTAAATGTGAAGACTGTAAACATTTTCGTTATTTAACTTTTTTTTTTTTTAATTTTTTTTTCAATTTATTTTCAGAAAAACAGTATTCATTATTTTTTCACCACACCCAGTGCTCCATGCAAGCCGTGCCCTCTATTAACTTTTTAAAAATGGGTTTTTGATGACAAATTCTACAAACCTCAACCATGATGCTTTTCTCATCTTTCCCCGCTTGTTGGAAAGCTTCAATTTTCTTGCGACAGTCTCTGAGATCATTTTGTAACTGAGACACCAGGTGACGCTTCACAGAGTTGCTTCCCAGCAAACGCTGCACTTCCGCTTTCAGCTTCAGAATGACCTCATCTTTGGAAAGTTCATCCTTTGGCTCTTCTTGCTGTATAGTGCTAATAGAGAAATTATCACATTTAATATTAAAGCAAGTAATAAATCAAGCATGGTTAGTCCTTGAAAATAACTGACTGCAGTTGAGACCACATTTTGTGACCATGTATACAACTATACACTAGTATTTCAAAAACAATTTTAAGTTCTTTCATACACAACGATATTACCCTCACTACGTCCCCATATACAGAAGTCTATTGATAAGACTATGATTATGCTTAGACCACCTGCCTCACTTTAAAAAGTTGAACCACGTGAACTTCGGTATGGCATGCTTTTTTTGCTTTTGGTTAAGTTGCATGCTTTATATACATGCCCTATATGAATCGAAGAGAAACAACACAAAAATAAAGGAGGCAGTGAAAAAAGAAAGATACTAGTCATCCTAACAATTTCTGTATCTCTTTTATTAATACACAAATCAGGGTGGTTATCTGAGCAACTGGGGCAAAAATAACAAAAATAAAAGCCACGCTAATTTAATTCCAAATTTAGTTTCAATAAATTTCAAAACTGGAATGAGAATGAGAAATCTGCATCATGCTGTAATAGATTAATAGTACCAAATTTCTCTTCTTGCCTTAAAAAAATAAGAAAACCAAATAAAATACATGAAATGATCATTTTTAATCATTAGACAACAGACAGCACAGCATAATGATCCCTCAGGAAAGGAAAACAAACAAGGTGAGCCCTATCTATGCTCATTCCTGTTTTCTCCCCAGGAAGTTTCCAGCCTGCAGCACAGGGAGAGAAAAGCCAAAGGCAGCCTAGTAATCTTACCAAGTTGCAGAGTTCAGTTTGGGAAGGATAAAACGGCTAGAATTTGATGAGGGAAATACTATGGGAAAGGTAACTACAGAAAGAGCTCTAGAGATCTGTATATCCATGTGAGAATATTACTGCAAGGCCAGGGAAAGAGTCACAGAAAAGAAATAGGGCTGGGAATACTGCAGGTTCCAAAGAACCATAGTGGAAAGACCTAATTCACAAAATATCAAATACTGTCTTAGTAATGGGGCCAAATTAGGTCCAGATTAAATAAAGACTGCTCTAAATCTGACCTAACAAAACCTATAAAGAAGCCTTAAAAGGACCAAATGGATTCCAGGAAACTTAAGTGTGCCACAGAAAAAGAATAACAATATTTTTAAAATTAAACAAGATTAACATCTCAAACATAAAATTCAAAATGTTCAGCATCCAATCAAAATTTACCAGGCATGCAAATAGGGAAAGAAAATAAAAACCACAACCAGGAGAAAAATCAGCCAATAGAAACTGACCCAACAATGATGCTGGCAGTAGAACTAATTATATTTCATATGTTAAGGTAAGAGAAACAACACGAACACAATGAGAAATAAAGGATATAAAATGATCCAAACCAAACTTTGATAAAAAATTACAACATGTGAAATGAAAAATATCCTGGATGAGATTAACAGGTTATTTAATTAACATTAATTATTAATGCAGAAAAGATCAGCAGACATAGAGACATAACAATAGAACCCTATAAAATTAAACACGGAGAGAAAGAAGACTAAAAGAGAAATATACTACGCATGTTAAGTTTTCTAACCCGATTGTAACTGAAATCCCAGAAGAGGAGAAGGGAAGGGGACCAAAAAAAAAATATTTGTTTATTCTTTTAAAGATTTTTCAGAGAGAGAAAATAAGGAAAAGTAGAGAGGGGCAGAGAGAGAGGGGGAAGCAGACTCCTGACTGAGCAGGTAGCCCAACAAAGGGCTCAATCCCAGAACCCTGGGATCATGACTTAAGCCGAAGGACAGAGCCACTCAGGCACAACCCAATATTTTTTTAATGACCAAAACTCTATTTGATGAAAATTAAAACCCTATTAAAACCTACAAGCTCAATGAATCTCAAGCAGAAAATGAAGAAAACCACTGTAAGTTATATTAACATCAAATTGCTGAAAACCAAGATAAAAAGAGCGCACAGGAAGACTCCTGGAGAGGAGAGAACCAGAGAAAGGAGTCATAAATTCTGTGCATAAATGTATACACGCCTCAGTCTAAGCCCTGAACTATGCATGCACAGAACAGACTCACGAACCTGCAGAGTAAATATTTGGAGAATTTAATTGAAATGTAAACCACACACACAAATCTCACAATGAATGACTTTTGAGCTATGCATATAAAGACAGATTCAGATCAATGTGGCAAAGGCTTGGACAAATAAATTGAGATTTGAAACTCCATACAAGTTTCTACACAACTTAAAAATCTGGACGTCTAATATAGGCATTCCCAGGTGATATCACAGACTTGGTTGCAGATCACCACAGTAAAGCGAACAGTGCAGTAAAGTGACTCAAATGAAGTCAACTAAGTGAGTAATACCATTATATCTAAAAAACAATATACAAACTTTACTTAAAAAATACTTTCTTGCTAAAACATGATGACCATTGTCTGAGTTTTAGTGAGTTGTAATCATAGATCACAGATGACCATAACAAATATAATAAGAAAGTTTGAAATATAGTAAGAATTACCAAAATGTGACATAGAGACATGAGATCTGAGATCACCAAACACTGTTAGCAAAATGGCATCAATAGAATTGCTTGATGCAGGGTTGCCAATCTGTAAAGAAAATACAGTATCTGCAAAGCACAATACAACAAGATGTGCCTGATCATAATCTAAAATTACTCGACATGCAACTAACCAAGAAAATGGACCAATCTGCAAGAAAAAAAAAAAAAAACAATCTACAGATGATGGAAATGCTGGAGCTATCACAAAGAGTTTTCAAAGTTTAAAGCATCTATTATGTCTCTGTTCTATGAAATAAAGGGAAACATATTTAAAATGGATGAAAAGATAGGAATTCTCAGCAAATAAGATCTATAAAGGAACCGAAAAGAAATGTTATCATTGAAAAATACAGTATTTGATAGGGCGCCTGGGTGGCTCAGTGGGTTAAAGCCTCTGCCTTCGGCTCAGGTCATGATCTCGGGGTCCTGGGATCCAGTCCCGCATTGGGCTCTCTGCTCAGCGGGTAGCCTGCTTCCCCCTTTCTCTCTGCCTGCCTCTTTGCCTACTTGTAATCTCTTTGTGTCAAATAAATAAATAAAATCTTTGAAAAAGAGGAAAAAAAGGAAAAAAAATAAAAATACAGTACTTAAAAGTTAAAAGAAAAAAAAGTTCCTCACTGGACAATTTAATAAAACTCAGATAACAGAACAAAGAGTGAGTAAACTTAAATATAGCTCAACAGAAATTATTCAAAATGAAACTGAAAAAAAAATTGGAAAAAAATGAAGTGTCTCAGGAACCGTGGGGCAATATAAAAAAAATTAAGTTGTATAATTAGAGACTTAGAGTAGGAGAAGAAGAAGCAGGGACAGAAAAGATATTTGAATAATGGTCAACATTCCAGGAGTCTGGTAAAAGACACAAGAAATTTACATTTTCAATAAACTTGGTGAACCCCAAATGAACTAAAACACACACACACACACACAAGACACATCATAATCAAAGTGTGAAAAGGAGAAAAAAATCTTGAAAACAACAAAAGTAAAACAACACATTATACACAAGATAATGGTGCAAATAACAACAGATTTCTCTTCAGAAACCACCAAGGCCAGAGACAGTGCAAGAACATATCTTTAAAATGCTGAAATAAAAGAACAATTGGTCCAGAATTCTATAATCAGGAAATAAAAGGACATCATCTAAGGAAGCTTAGAAGAAATGCTAAAGAAAATTATTCAATTTAACAGAAAATGTCATCTATAAAAAACTACAGGGATGCCTGGGTGGCTTAGTGGGTTAAGCCGCTGCCTTCGGCTCAGGTCATGATCTCAGGGTCCTGGGATCGAGTCCCACATTGGGCTCTCTCTGTTCATGAGGGAGCCTGTTTCCTCTCTCTCTCTCTGCCTGCCCCTCTGCCCACTTGTGATCTCGGTCTCTGTCAAATAAATAAATAAATAAAATCTTAAAAAAAAAACAAAACAAAACTACAAAACATTACTGGAGAGAAACTAAAGAAGACATAAATAAAGAGAGAGGTACAACATGTATGTTCTGAAATTGGAGGACTCTTTTTTTTTTCTTCCTCCAGCTTTATTTAGGTATAACTGACAAATAGCAATTTCTTAAGGTGTCGATTCTCTCCAAATTTGTCTACAGATTCAACATAATCCCAATTAAAAGTCCAGTAGACTATGTTGTAGAAATTGACTAGCTAATCATTAAATTCATTTTGTAATGCAAAGAACTTAGAATATTCGAAACAATTTTGAAAATAAAGTCGAAGGACTTGTCCAAAACATTTCAATACTTTACTGTTAAAGCTACAGTATCAAGACTGTTATTAACCAAAAACGTAGGGGAACAGAATGGAAAGTACAGAAACAGGCCATAAATGGTCAATTAATTATCAACAAAGATACCAAGGCAATTCAATGAGGAAAGAGAAGTTTTTCTGACAAATGGTATTAGATCAACTGGATATTGATAGGAAAAAATTGAGAGTGGTGCAACCAGTATTACAACCTAATTTAGAACATTTCAACATCCCAAAAAAGAAATCCTGTACCTACATTCCTCATACATTCCTCATTACCCCTTCTTGTCCTCACAGCTCCAAGCAATCACTAATCTACCTTCTACCTATGGATCTGCCTATTCTGTACATTTACATTTACCTCATACCATACTAAAAAACTAATTCATAATGGACCATAGATATAAATACAAGAGGTAAAACTATCAAATTTCTAAAGTCCTAAGAAAATTTGTGACACAGTTACATTAGAACAAAAAACCATGAACTCTTTTAAAAGAGATAACTGATCAATATGAATTCATAAAAACTTAAGCTCTTGCTCTTCAAAAGATACATTAAGAATGTGATAGGGAAAATCAGAGCAGAAGAAAATATTCACAACATACATATCAGAGAAAGGGCTTGTACCCTGGAAAAAAGACAAAATGACAATATAAATGGCAAATAAGCACATCAGAAAAAAAAGAAAGGGAAAGAGAAGCACATCAAAAGATGCTGAGGGGCATCTAGGTGGCTCAATCAGCTCAGTGTCCCACTGCTGATTTCGGCTCAGGTCATGATTTCAGAGTTGTGAAATTAAGCCCAGTGTTAGCTCCTTCCACCCTGGCCCTGAACCTGCTTAAAATTCTCTCTCCCCTGCCCCTCCCCTCCCTCTTGCACATGTTCTCTCTCTCTCTCTCTCTCCAATCAATCAATCAATCAAAAAAAAAAAAAAAAGATGCTTAGATCATGGGTCATTAGGTAAATAAAAATTAAACCACAGTAAGATTACCACTACACACACTACAAATTTAAAAAGATTAATACCACCAAGTTTTAACAAAAATGTAGAACAACCGAAACCTCAGACATTTCTTCTGGTAATGCGAAATAGTATGATCACTTCGAAAAACAGCATTCACACTATCAATATCCTAATAAAATAGAAGGACTCTAATGTAACCTTAAAGAGAAAACAATTTGGAGCATAAGTGAAACAAAAAAGCTACAATTATCTCCACTAGCAAATGATATACTCTTATCTAGTAAAACCTAAAATATAATGGGAAAATTACTACAAACAGTAAGAGAATTAAAACGTAACAGGTTATAACAAAAAATATAGAAATCATATGTACAAACATTATTCAAGAAGAAATAATAGAAATGAATACCCTACTATTGCAAAAATATCTAAGCATCAATTTTACAAGATTTGTGCAAAAACCTAAATATAAAAAATTCCAAAACACTCTTGAGAAAACAAAAATAGATTTAAGCAAATTAAAAGGCATGCTATATTCTTAGATTTAAAAATTCAACATCATAATAATATCAATTCTCCCTAAGAACTGGGAGAGAGTCAATGCATATGTTTAATGTGATCCTAATAAAAATTAGGATTGTATTCTATTGTATTCTCAGGATTTTTTCCAGGAGTAGAACAAGTTAATTATAAAGTTCATTTGCACGTGTAAACAAGCAAGACCCATCAGAAAAACCCTAACAAAAACAGCAATTCCAGAGAGATGGAAAAACTCAAGTACAAGGCAACGTATTAAAGCTTTTAGAAGGCAGCATAGGATAACAGGAAAGGTTTAGTTTTTGTTTTTTCAGATTGATTTATTTTAGAGAGAAGGCACACGAGTGCATGAGCAAGGGGAGGGACAGAGGGAGAGAAAGGATCCTTGAGTCAACTCCCCACTGAGTGCAGAGCCCCAAGTACTAGGACCCTGAGACCATGACCTGAGCCAAAACCAAGAGTTCGCCACTTAACCAACTGAGCCACCCAGGTGCCCCAACAGGAAAGATTTCTTAAAGGAAACATAAAAAGCACTAACCATGATTGACAAATTTGACTACAGTTAAAAAATTTCCAATCATCAAGACAAATTAAAAGGTTAAAAAGTGAGAAGATATTTACAATACACATTACTGTCAAAGAACTCCTATCTAGAGCAGATATTAAAATAAGAAAAAACTGCTACATTTCAACAGAACACATGCACACGCAAACACAAAGTCATTTAAAAACTGAGGGAGTTAAGCAAGTCACACACACACGCATACATGCACACAAAGCCAATAAACAGTTTTTCTCAATGGAGCTCAATCTCATTAGTAATCCAGGATAATGGATTATGTGGAAAACCGTAACAGAGTTATCACAACACATTAAATGGCTTAAAGTAAACAACTTAAAATATCAAGTGTCAGCAAAGAGAGCAATTAAGAATTTCATACACTTCTCATGTAAAGGTAAATCGGCACCACCACTATGGAAAACAGGTAGGCATGACCTCTTTAAAGTTTGAAATACACAAACCACAAGCAATTTCACCTCTAAGTGTATACCCAACAGAAAGGTATGCACATTGCACTAGGAAGGAACATTAAAAATCTATGGTTGGTAGAATGGAAAATAAGCTGGAATATTCATACAAATAAAGATACACATTAAATATTTATATATGCAAATGAATGAGCTACAGTTACATGCTACACCATGAGTCTCACAACAAAATGTCTGAAGAACACCTATATATATGAAAAACACACAGCTAGCACTCATGATTAATGGAGAATGACCAAATGTTTCCCTGTAAGATGAGGAGCAAAACAAGAATATCAGTTTTTTAAAGATTTTATTTATTTATTTGTCAGAGAGAGAGGGAGAGAGAGGGAGCACAGGCAGACAGAGAGGCAGGCAGAGGCAGAGGGAGAAGCAGGCTCCCTGCCGAGCAAGGAGCCTGATGCGGGACTCCATCCCAGGACGCTGGGATCATGACCTGAGCCGAATGCAGCTGCTCAACCAACTGAGCCACCCCGGCGTCCCAAGAATATCAGTTTTTAACCACTTCTATTTAACCTTGTCCTAGAAATTCTAGCTGGAGCAATTAGTAAGGGAAAAAATAAAGGCATCCAGATTGGAAAGACAGACAAAATGATCTCTATTTTCAGGTGACATGACCCTATACCTAAAAAATCCTAAGAAATCCACTAAAAAAACTATCTGAACTAAATTAACAAGTTCAACAATGTGTCAGGATACAACATCAATATACTTAAAATCAATTGTATCTCTCTACACTAGGAATTAACCACCCGAAAATAAAATTAAGAAAACAATCCAGCAAAAAGAAGCCAAGAGAATCAAACACCGAGGAGTAAATTTAACAGAAGTATATGACTAGGACACCAAAAACCACAAAAAAATACAAAATACATGAGTAGTACACTCAAAGAGATTAAAGATGACCTAAATAAATGGAAAGACATCCTGTGTTCAGGAATCAGAACCCAGTATTGGTAAGATTGCAATACTCCCCTAAACTGATACACAGACTACATGCAAACCTCAATCAAAATCCCAGCTGGTTACTGTAGGGGAATGGATCCTAAAACTTCTATGGAAATATAAGAGATCCAGGATAGCCCAGGAAATATTGAAATAGAAGACAAAGTTGAAAGATTTAGACATTACAATTTCAAAAGTTAACAAAGCAAGACTGTTTGGCACTGGCATAAGGACAGGCATATAGATCAATGGAATAGAAGTGAGAGTCCAGAAATAAACCCTCATATTTAGAGTCAACTCATTTTTGACAAGGATGTAAAAACAAATTCTGGTACTGGGACAACCAGATACTCACATACAAAAGAATGAAGTTCTATATCACATCATATAGTAAAAATTAATTCAAAATGAATCCAAGACCTAATGTAAGAGATAAAACTCTCGGAGAAGAAAATATAGGTATAAATCTTCAGGATCTCAATGTGAGAAAGGAATCCATCAAAATCCTTGAGGAGAACACAGGCAGCAACCTCTTCGACCTCAGCCGCAGCAACATCTTCCTAGGAACATCGCCAAAGGCAAGGGAAGCAAGGGCAAAAAGGAACTATTGGGATTTTATCAAGATCAAAAGCTTTTGCACAGCAAAGGAAACAGTTAACAAAACCAAAAGACAACTGACAGAATGGGAGAAGATATTTGCAAACGACGTATCAGATAAAGGGCTAGTGTCCAAAATCTATAAAGAACTTAGCAAACTCAACACCCAAAGAACAAATAATCCAATCAAGAAATGGGCAGAGGACATGAACAGACATTTCTGCAAAGAAGACATCCAGATGGCCAACAGACACATGAAAAAGTGCTCCATATCACTCGGCATCAGGGAAATACAAATCAAAACCACAATGAGATATCACCTCACACCAATCAGAATGGCTAAAATCAAAAAGTCAGAAAATGACAGATGCTGGCAAGGATGCGGAGAAAGGGGAACCCTCCTACACTGTTGGTGGGAATGGAAGCTGGTGCAACCACTCTGGAAAACAGCAGGGAGGTTCCTCAAAATGTTGAAAATAAAACTGCCCTATGACCCAGCAATTGCACTCCTGGGTATTTACCCTAAAGATACAAACGTAGTGATCCAAAGAGGCACGTGCACCCAAATGTTTATAGCAGCAATGTCCACAATAGCCAAACTATGGAAAGAACTTAGATGTCCATCAACAGATGAATGGATAAAGAAGATGTGGTATATATACACAATGGAATACTTTGCAGCCATCAAAAGAAATGAAATCTTGCCATTTGCAACAACGTGGATGGAACTAGAGCGTATCATGCTTAGCGAAATAAGTCAAGCGGAGAAAGACAACTGTCATATGATCTCCCTGAGGAAGTGGTGATGCAACATGGGGGCTTAAGGGGGTAGGAGAAGAATAAATGAAACAAGATGGGATTGGGAGGGAGACAAACCATAAGTGACTCAATCTCACAAAACAAACTGAGGGTTGCTGGGGGGAGGGGGGTTGGGAGAAGGGGGGTGGGGTTATGGACATTGGGGAGGGTATGTGCTTTGGTGAGTGCTGTGAAGTGCGTAAACCTGGCGATTCACAGACCTGTACCCCTGGGGATAAAAATATATTATATGTTTATAAAAAATTAAAAATTAAAAAAAAAATCTTCAGGATCTGGGATTAGAGAATGGTTTCTTAGAAAGTCAAAATCACAAGCAACCAAAGAAAAAATACATTAAGTTGGACTTCATAAAGATAAAGACTTGTGCTTCAAAGGATGCCATCAAAATGAAAAAACAACCCACAGGAGAAAATACTTGCAAATCATAAATCTGACAATGAACTTGTATTCAGAATATATAAAGAACTCTCAAAACCAATAAAAGGACAACCCAATTTAAAATGGGCAAAAGATTCAAAGATCTCTCTCTGAAGAAGATATACAAGTGGCCAATAAACTCAGCAAAAGATGTTCAACATAATTAACCATCAAATAAAACTACATCATTAGAAAATCAAAACCAAATAGCAATACATTGCTGGTGGGAACATAAAATGGTGTAGCCACTCATACATCGCTGGTGGGAACATAAAATGGTGTAGCCACTTTGGAAAACAGTAGGACCATTTTTTGAAATGCTAAACATAGAACTACCACATTACCCAGCAATTCCCCTCCCAGATAAATAGCTGCCCTTGAGTAATACGGGTTTGAACTGCACAGGTCCACCTATACGTAGATGTTTTTTAATACAATACAGTATCATAAATGTATTTTCTCTTATGATTGTCTCAACATTTTCTTTTCTCTAGCTTACTTTAATGTAAGAATAAAATATACAATATACATAACATGCAAAATATGTGTTAATTAACAGCTTGTGTTATTGGTAAGGTTTCTGGTCAATAGCAGGCTATTAGAGGCACCTGGGTGGCTCAGTGGGTTAAAGCCTCTTTAATTTGCAGCCATCAAAAGAAAGCCTTTGGCTCAGGTCATGATCTCAGGATCCTGGGATTGAGCCCTGCATTGGGCTCTCTGCTCGGCAGGGAGCCTGCTTCCCCTTCTCTCTCTCTGCCTGCCTCTCTGCCTACTTGTGATCTCTGTCAAATAAATGGATGGGATCTTTAAAAAAAAAAAAAAAAATAGCAGGCTATTAGCAGTTAAGTTTTTTGAAAAGTCAAAGTCATATGCAGATTCTCAACCACACAGCAGGTCAGCGCCCCTAACGTGTGCACTGACCAAGGGTCTACTGTGTATCTAAGAGAAATGAAAACATATATCTGCACAAATTTGTGCATAAATATTCCTAGTAGCATTATTCATAATAGCCAAAAAGTAGAAACAACTCAAATAAGTGTCTATTAGTTGATGCATGACTAAGTCAAGGTGGTATATATTCACACAATGGAATATTTTACTTGACTCAAAACGGAATGAAGCACTGATACAGCAACACGGATGAACCTTAAAAGCATTATTCTAAGTGAAAGAAGTCAGTTACAAAATACCACATACTATACAATTCCATTCATGTGAAAAGTACAGAGTAGGCAAATCCATAGGTAGAAGGTAGATTAGTGATTGCTTGGAGCTGTGAGGACAAGAAGGGGTAATGAGGAATGTATGAGGAATGTAGGCATAGGGTTTCTTTTTGGGGATGTTGAAATGTTCTAAATTAGGTTGTGGTACTGGTTGCACCACTCTCAATATACAAAACACCACTGGACCGTAAACTTCAAATGGGTGAGTTTTATGGTGTTTTAAATACAGTTCAATAAAATTATAGTAGAAAAAAATAACATCTAACGTATGAGTTACATTACATAAAGGCAAACCTAACCTATAGTGTTTAGGTAGGAATAATTAGGTCTTATGAGATAACCAAAAAAAAAAAAAAAAAAAAAACAGAAAACAATTGTTACACAGCAGTTAGGATAGTTGTTAACTTCAAGGTTATGACTGGAAAGAGGCATATGAACAGCTGCTGGCAATGTTTACTTCTGGGTGGTGGTTTCACAGGCATTCACTTTAAAATGAGTTAAGCTGTACACTTATGATTCATGCACTTTTCTCAATTTTAAAAGGTTTAAAAAGTAAAATAAAACTATACAGCTTACTAGAAAAACACCATCAAGAAATCATACAGGTAGAAAATGATGGATCTAACTGCATAAAAAGTTTAAACAGGAAAACTCTCAGCACTGGCTAGGATACACAGAAATAGGTATTGCCACACGATGTGGGTAATAATGAAACTACAGAGCTGCTTGAAGTATGTATCAAAAACCTCAAATATGTGCACACCTCTTGGCATATCCAAGAGGTATTTATTTCTTTTAAGAAATTTTTTAAGGTACTGATTTCTTTAAGATGTGGGTGAGATATTCACCCACATCTTAAAAAAATAAAGATGTGCCTGAAGACATGACTACAAAGATGCCTGTGATAATAATACTGCATCATTTATTTTAAAAAAAAGTGTATTACTATAGTTCCTTCATCCACATAGCCATCCGTAAATACATACAAAAATATTTATTGTCATCTATAGATCTCAGAATATATTAATTTAAAAAACACATTATCAAACAATATATTCAGTATTATTTTATCTTTCAGAAATACACAAAACAGATAATGTGGAAATTATACACCAAAATGTTAAAAGTGGTTTTCTTTGTGGGAGGTAAAGGAAGATGATGTTGCTTCTAACTTTCTTCAATTTTCTTAATCTATATTTTCTTATTTTTCTATAATAAAGGAAAATGTTACTTTTTAAGAGAAATAGTTTTGCTAGTATGCACCCTTAATATGATGTGAAGAAAATGGCGTCTCATCACTATGGTCTTCCTCCACAAAACCCATGAAAAAAATACAATCATAAAAGAAACATCAAATTCCAAGAGGGGCTTCCTACCAAATAATTTAACCGGTACTTCTCAAACTGTCAAGGTCATCAAAAACATGGAAAGTTAAGAGGAACCTAAGGAAACATAACTCCTAAATGTAATGTGGTATACTGGGTGTAATTCTAGAAAAGAAAAAGGACACCAGGCAAAAACTGAGGACATCTAAATAAACTATGGGCATTAGTTAATAATGTGTCAATATTAATTCATTAACTGTAACAAAGGTTCCAGGCTGGTGTAAGACGTGAACAGAGGAAAATGGGTGCAGTGTATAGGAAAACTGTACTAATTTTTCTGGTAATCTGAAACTATTCTAAAAAACTAAAAGGTAGTTCTAAAAAGAGAAATAAATAATAGTATCTTGAGTTTAATTTTTACTGTTCTTCAGTTTCAGATGATTCCAAATGAAATATATACATATATATTATGTGTACACACACATATATACAGAGAGACAGAAGGAAAAGGAGAACAAAATATTAGGGTTTCTTAGACACTATATTATAAAAGGAGTTCCTTATACTACATATTTACCAATATACACAACACCTGTATAGGACATCGATATGATATAAATAGGTCTGTGTAGATCTCATCTACTTAAACCACTTCTATTTATACAGAAATAGTAATAGAAGATGAAAATATAATTCACAGAAATAGAATTATATAAAAAATATAAAATCTATTACAATGCATCTTCCCGAGCTATAAGATGCGGAAAACTTTTAGCAGAAGGCTTATTTTGCTCAACTAACAAATTAGGCACCCCTAATTTCTTTTCTTACTGAATGCTGACCACTGAAATAGCACATCATGTACTCCTAGAGGGAGCCAAGTCAGAGAGCAGAGGAAGTGCTTGCTAAAATAATTTTCTCTTCTTTCCCAAAAGGGAAAAAGTCAGCAGTGGTGACCAGTCCTGCTGAGCCCTGTGGAAGTCAGTTCCCCTAAGTCCAAATAAACTGTAGTCCCTTATGAAGCCTGCTGAGAACACCAAAGGGAAAAGGCATTCCACTTGTTAAATGTTTATTATTTGAGCTTCGCAGCCAACTATAATAAGGGAGAGGGGAAGCTGTCTGCAAGCTGCATGCAGATTTAGCTACTCAAATTCCATGAATGTGAAATAGAACACTGAGCCTAAACCCTTAAAATTTACTAGGCAGTAGCTTGAGGGAGGTGGTAGTTGAGAATAAAAGCTTGGAGCCACTAATATTTGGGTCAGTGATTTGAAAGCCGCTCAAGTCAACAAAGAACCAAAATTCTCGACACTGGGAAAACTGTGGCTTCCTCTTGTTCTAAGAATCACAATCCAGCAGAGAAAAAGTACAAATCTCTTTTCTCCTACAAGAAATATTTTTGATCTACAAATAAATATTTTTACTTTTGCCTCAAAGCTGAACTCTATCTATTAAACTGCTGGTGGATGGGATGACTACAAACTAAACCTTTTTTCACTAATCCTGTGATTCAGAGGATGTCTTCTAGCTGAATCTCAAGGACCACTCACTCTTTGTTGAGTTATTCTCCATTTTCTTAGCTGAATGAGGCAGATCCTTTTACTAAAATAGTGATATGATGTCTCAGGTTGGATATTCACAGGAATGTGTTATATTACTGTAGGATTTTGGCTATCAGTACTAATTAAATACAAAGGGCAGAAGAAGAATACATTTTTAGCAGATATCATGATGAAACAAGTCTACTTGAAAAAATAAAATATATATTATTTGTATATAACATATATGTATTATTTTCCAAATTCCCAGGCTAATTATAGCTCAAATTAAAATTAACAACAACCTGGATGAGAATGAAAGCTGGTGCAAGCCCTCCGGAAAACAGTGTGGAGGTTCCTCAAAAAGTTGAAAATAGAGCTACCCTATGACCCAACAATTGCACTACTGTGTATTTACCTCAAAGATACAAATGTAGTGATCCAAAGGGGCACCTGCACCCCAATGTTTATAGCAGCAATGTCCACAATAGCCAAAATATGGAAAGAACCTAGATGTCCATCAATAGATGAATGGATAAAGATATGGTATATATATACAGTAGAATATTGTGCAGCCATCAAAAAAAAATGCAATCTTGCCATTTGCAATGACATGGATGGATCTAGAGGGTATTATGCTAAGTGAAATAAGTCAGTCAGAGAAAGACAATTACCATATGATCTTGCTGATATGTGGAATTTGAGAAACAAGGCAGAGGATCATAGGGAAGAGAGGAAACAATGAAACAAGATGAAACCAGAGAGGGAGACAAACCATAAGAGACTCAATCTCAGGAAACAAACTGAGGGTTGCTGGAGGGGAGGTGGGTAGGAGGGATGGGGTGGTTGGGTGGTGGACACGGGAGGGTGTGTGCTCCGGTGAGTGCTGTGAATTGTGCAAGACTGATGAATCACAGACCTGTACCCCTAAAACAAATAATACATTATATGTTAACAAAAAATAGAAAATAAATTAAAACAAAAAACAAAAACCTGGAGAAAAATCTTTGAGATGAACTAAATCTTTAATGCTCTAAAATACAAGACATAAGGAAGAATGAAGTTGAAAGTAAAAAGACTTGATTGTCATGTAAATAAAACCAACAGATTTACAGGACAGTGAAGTTTTGGGCTCCAGGACTGGTTCTCTGCTAATGGTCTCTCTTCTTGGGCAAAAGAGTTCAACCCTTTCAGCTCCAGTTTTCCCAACCCTAAAATGAAGATACAGATCTGATGTTGCCCCAAGGTTGAGATGAGGATCAAAAACCTTTTACAAAGTATATGTTGAATTAAGAGAGAAGATGAAAACTGTATCAATGGTATATTTTAGCTAATGATCTACTAAATAATAATAGCAATAGCTATCAACAATTAAATATCTGATATATGTGGGGCATCTGGGGGCTCAGTCGGTTAGGCGTCCAACTCTTGATTTCGGCTCCAGTCATTATCTCAGGGTCCTGGGGTCCAGCTGCATTGGGCTCCATGCTCAGTGGGGAGTCTGTCTGAGATCCTCTCTCTCCCTCTGACCCTTCCCCCACTGCTTGCACACTCACTCTCTAATATTTTTTTTCAATTAAAAATAAATGCCTAATATGTGCAAGAACATATTCTATGAGGTCCTTTATATTTTAATCCTCATTTTAACCCCAAAGGACATCTATAATCTACTTAATAGAAAAAGCCTGATGAGAAAACAGGCTCAGAAAACCAAGAAACTTGCCCAGGATCACAAAGCTAGTGATGAATGGCGAAACTGCAAATCAAAACAAAATCTGGGTCTAAAAACCATGCTCTTTCCACTAGTCATTTAGAACTAACCCAGCATGAACAGGAAATAAAGCATTCACAGCAGTAAATTTTCCAGATAACTACCTTTTAACTTCAAAATTTTATATACATCCGTCTAAAAAATATAATGCATGCAACCTTTTTTTTGCTTTAACTAACCAAAGATGATGGCTTTCTTCAAAACTCAGGAGTATGACCATGGTCATTTTGAGGAAGATTACAGCTGCGGTTCCCATAGTTCTCTCCCTGCTAATGCTGAGCTAGCAGACTCAAACGCTGGCATTACCTCTCCCAAATCTCTGCCCCAGCTACTGCACAGCCAGGAACTCAGAGAATTCACGGGATACACACAAATCTAAGTCAGTAAGGCCCTGGTAAGAGCTTGCAGGAGACCTGCAAAACACAGTGCCCATGCTAGTTGTGCTATTTGTGTTCTAGCTTCCTGCTGGGTTGTAGCTGTCATCTGTCAAAACGGACGTCCCGAAAGACCAACCCTCCAGATAAATGGAGCCTTACTGGAAAAAAATACTTTGTTTCACAGTATTACCCGATCACTTTAGATTTCAATTTTCTCAATGTCCTCTTACTGTTTTGAAAATAGAATCACGGGATTAAAATACCTCACTTCTAAAACCTACTGTAGAGCAAAACCTTCAGGAGATTCATACACTTGTATTTAGTTGCAGGATACCTGAAATACGACAGGTAATAAACACTCTCCTGGAACAATGATTATGGTAAACTCAGTCTGAAACTACCGACTGGCCCGTGGGTGTGTGGCATATGAATGCATTCAAGAAAGGCTCTCCTTGGCCTACATGCCATCCTTGCCACACACCCATTCTTCATCCTTCTCCCACACCAGTAGAAGGAATGACTGGATAAACGCTTCTTCGTTCATCAGGGATAACATGTAGCATGCAGCACTCAGCTGCTCACAAGTAGGTCTCCTTCTCCCTGCCCAGGCAAATGCAAACTCCCTGCCGAAAGGGAGACCTTCATCCTCATCTTCCGTACTCCACTTCCAGAGCCTTGGGTAGTACCTTCCAGACTGCGAATGCCTCAAGAGTGTACATCCTGCCCATTCATCTACTAAGTATTTAATGGCACCAAAATGTGTTCCCTCTTCTACCACCTCACTCCCTGCAAGGGATGATAAGGCCCTCCCTTTCATGAGATTGCTGAAGTATCTGTGTTAAACAGTGGAATAAAAGACAGAATCTCTATTTTAAAAGTAAGGTCACAGGAAAGAGCCTATGAAAAACTAATGCTTGGGGGCGCCTGGGTGGCTCAGTGGGTTAAGCCACTGCCTTCGGCTCAGGTCATGATCCCAGGGTCCTGGGATCGAGTCCCGCATCGGTCTCTCTGCTCAGCAGGGAGCCTGCTTCCTCCTCTCTCTCTCTGCCTGCCTCTCTGCCTACTTGTGATCTCTCTCTGTCAAATAAATAAATAAATTCTTTTAAAAATAAAAAAATAAAATAAAAAAATTAATGCTTGTTTTCTCACATGCCATTGATACATTGATAAATGCCATGAACCCAACTTCAACACAGAGTGAATAAAAATAATATGTCCTTGCCTTAATAATAAAAGATATATAACCTCAGTCATAAAATTTACTCTGTATATTTTAACTGTAACTTCATCATTTTTACCTTATTGAAACTGATGTGCCTACCGGTACCAAAGATAGTACAATATCAATAGTTGAGGTTTCGTTCATTTTGATTTCAGACATTTACACTTCATTAGAAATAATTAAAAACTTCTGTCCCATATTCAAGGCCCCCTAGTCAGCTCATCATGTCATGCCTGGTGTCACTTATTTACATGTATCACCAGTACTATTAATGTAGGTTCTTCTATAGTAAATGATTTTCTTAATACCTCTTCACTTTGGATTTTTTCCAGTTGACTCTTTTAATACCCAAATCAACATATGATTCAGTGAGTTCTATATTTAAGTCTCCTTCTGAGTCACTTGGAAGTATTCCTAATTTTGCAGCAGATTCATAGAGAGAAATTTCATCTTTCAGTTCTGCTAATTCTTCCTGAAACATAAAATTATTGAAAATTATTTTCTTATATGAAAGAATCAGTCATTCATCTATGCTTCGAAATTCATTTTAATCAGCAGAAATGCTTCTTCACATACACTAAAAATAACTTTAAAATACTGCTGCTATGAACACAGGTGTACAACTAATATATACATTAATAACTTTAGAGGTATATATACACAGAGAGATATATATAACTTTAGAAAGGCCAGCACACATCAGTTTTCAAGTAAACTGTATGAACAAATGAATAAATGAAGGAGAAAGCAAATGTAAGGAGCTTCTCTCACACCTCCCTCGCTTACGTCCTGTCCTCCACAAAAAGGGTCCCTTGAGCTGAGAAATTGACGGCAGCACTTTTTGGCATTCTAGAGGACAGAGTGGACTGGTTTGCCAAGAACGTATTGTACTTTAGTCTGCCGGTGGGAAAAGGCAGAATGTGTCTTTCCAGTAGAGGTAATACTGGAACTCATCCTCCAGTGGAAAATGTAAGTAGTGCTGGAGGAGGAGGTGAGAGAGCTGCAGCGAACTGCAGGTCCCCCACACCTGTACATGGACTCAGCCGGGGTACACCCATGAATGAAAGGACACGCCACGTGAAGGAGGCTACAGGCAGCCTGGGGGTGGGGGCACGGTGCCCTGGCTCTGCAGTCAAGAAGGACCAGGGCTTGACAACCTAACAGTGTGGGGGAGACTGCGAACAACTCTCAGTGTCTGGTCTGAAGATCGTCCAACTACCTCTTTTACAGAGAAATCCAAGGTTCAGAAAAGTGATGTAAGCACTGCCTAATTCAGTTACCCACAGAGTCTCTTCCAAGTGGCAACACTCACTTGCAAAGTCTTGTTCATGTTTTCACTCATAGCATGTGCTTTCTGTGCTTGCTGCAGCTGGAACCGTAGCTGAGCCACTTCCTGTACGGAGCCTGTGGGGGGAAAAAAATCACAGAGTACACCACAAGTAATGGGACAAAGTACCCATGATGTTCAGAAGACCTTGAATCCACTGAGGCTATGGAAGGTGGAGCTCTGTTTTATTACCTTTTCATTACCTTTCTAGGAGCACAAAAGTGTAGCCACTGGGACCCAGAAGGCAGAGGTCCAGACATTTCCAAGACATGTCCACACTTAGTATGGCTCCTCTTGTGTCCCTGGGAGGTTGAAGACTTGGGACTACTGTGACCTTGCTCTGAATCAAATCAGCCACATCCACAGACCTTAATACTCCATGAGTCCTTTAACAGGAGCATAACGTTCCAACTCATAGAAAGCCAAAGCAAAAATTCTTTGGAACCCATTCCTACCCTCTAATAAGAAAACTACATCTTGCTGCCTTTAGCTTCTTTCGAAATGCTTTTATTTCCACCACCCCCACCTCCACATGTGAAAAAACCATATTCAGGCCATGCTTCGGAAACTTCGGTAACCTAATGTTTTAAATGTACTAGGGGAGGCTCCCATTTAAAAGGAACTTTATGGGGCCTTCTCAAAAGAAAATGAGCATCTGGGAAATGGTTAAGCAGAGTAATGATGGCATATTATGCAATGAAAGAAAATAGTCTTTTCAAACCCTTTAGTGGCAAGGAGAAAAGCTCACTAAATAATGCCATGTGAGACAAACGGATACAAAACTGAAGAGGGAGCGGGGGCCCAAATGGTATAAGCCAAATTTTGCCCCTACCAAAACCTCTGCACACACATATTTTGACAGCCTTTGACTTCAGCACCTTCAGCTTCTGAGTGACTCTGATATACATTGTACCAACAGTCTGAATAGGCTTTATGTGCCGAAGCGTGACTTTTATATGTTGAGTCCTGAAGAACCACTGAGCTATTTCCACAGCAGGAGCTACTCACCAGTACCCACGGCAGTTTTGTCGGTGGGACAGTTTGCATAAACATGTGATTATTTTATTGCCTTTTACTCTAATGTCATTCTATAAAAACGGATAAGAAAAGTACTGCTGAAACTAATGATGAACAATGTAGGTCACAAACTTAATACCATGGAAACCATATGAGAAATCTTAAGCATGACAAAAATAGAACTCCCTAGCTTCAACTGACCAGGTTAAGTGCAAGAGGGGGAAAAAAAAATTAAAGAAGTTTCACAAAACAATAGAAACACACAATCAGACTGATGTTAAAAAGCAAAATATGATGGGATTTCATAATCATTTTTACTTCCCAGGGATAGAACCCACATTCTAACATACATTTTATTGTTCAATTTTTGCACATTCAGCTTTGGTATGTTTTCAAAAATGTATTATGTGCAGAAGCAGGGAATTACCTAAGTATGTGTTCAATTTCACTTGAGGGCAATGCATTCAAACAAAAAGTTACCTCTCTGTCACAGGATTATTGGTTATTTTTATTTGCTACTTTGTACTTATCTACGTTCTCTAAATTATCTAATGAAAATGCATTATACCTTTATACATATATACTAGTAATGTTTAAAAAATTGTCACTGATGATCTTTTCTGTCTTTTCTGGATTTTAATAATTCACAGATCCTACTCTGTTCTCTCTGCATATTATACTAGCCACCTGGGGAGACAAGGGTTCATCCCAGACACCCACCTGAGTGCAAGAAGTTGGCACACTGCTTCTGACTCTCCTCTAGACTTCTCGTCAGTCTGTTAATGATCTCAGTCTTTTCTAATTTCATTGCTTCTTGATTTCTTTCCAGTTCTTTCACTTGATCTTTCAAATGACAACAAATATCTTCCTAAGTAGAAAAAGTATTCAAGAAGTAATTTTCATGATCAGTTATTAAATACTAAACTAACAAATACAATACATAATTGGATTTTAGCTCAAACATAAAATCATCACAGAGCAGCATCACCTCTTTTTCAAGGTTAAGTGCATAGGACTGGAAGTTAGAACAAACTTTTATGATCTTGGGGAGTCATCAACTTCTCCATCTATTTTTTCTTTTATAATTACACTAATAAAGGTTAAATTCAATGATTTCTGAAGTCCTTTCTGTTCTACAATCACAAGACATCGATATTCTAAAACGAGATTCCATTCAGGCCAAAGAAAATGTATTATACCTACCTCTATCTGCATGTTACACTGTCAGTATAAGCGTATGTATATACATTTAGGCAGACCACTTTGAACCATGGAACCTATATCCCAAGACAGCAAGGATTCAGATAAATACATGGAAACTCACCTATTCTGAAGAGCCAAAAGCTCATTCTACTCCGAGCAGCCAAAAATAATCTTTCCCTCCTCTGGACTTCATTTATACTTAATCTGTCTCTTTATTATATTTTTCTACCTTTTACATGTCTTATTTTTCTTAATAAAGTCTCCTTGAAGGTACCTATGCAATGCCTTATACACAGTGAGCATTATAAAAACAAACAAACAAACAAACAACCCTTTAAAAATGAATGACAGAAAACCAGACAGGATATATGTGTATGTGTATGCGTGTGCACGCACTTGTGCACACACACATGCATGCATTCATGTGTGTAACTGTATGGGGATATACGGAAAAATAGGAGCATGTATATAATATATTCAAATTTCTTCAGTGCTCGCTTCGGCAGCACATATACTAAAAATATTCAAATTTCTTCAAAAAGAGAAATGTGCTTAGGAGTAATAAGCCATGCTAGTCCCAAGCCTATGTAGAAGAAATCATCCCTTCTCATTCAAGAAAGACTACACATGGGAATGCCTGGGTGACTCAGTTGTTAAGCATCTACCTTCAGCTCAGGTCATGATCCCAGGGTCCTGGGATCGAGAGCCCCAAGTCAGGCTTCCTGTTTCTCCCTCTCCCACTCCCCCTGCTTGTCTCCTTCTCTTGCTGTGTCTCTCTCCATCAAATAAATAAATAAAAATCTTAAAAAAAACAAAAACAAAAAAGAAAGACTACACAGGCTGAATTGCAGAGCATGAGTCAGACAGGAGTAAGTTAACTGGCTGAAGTTACCTGAAAAAGCCTCAAGAAAACAAGTATTAAGAATATCAAGGGAGGGTTTTGAAGCAAAAAGAAGCATTTGCGACCTGATCCATAGGATACCCTAAAGCCCAATAATGCCTTAAGGATAGTAACATAAGGTACACCTCATAAGGATACTGACAGCATCACTAAGCAAAGAAAAGGGACTCTGAAGTCTTCTATTTTAGTTAAAAAATTCGTGTGAATTTTGCATTCTATTTCATAATGTAGTCATGTTTGCTTTAAATTTTTTCTACCAAATTTCTGAGCAAAATGAAGCTTCTGGAAACTGCTCCATGTTTATTCAACAGTGCAAACCTCTTGGCACACTGCTGTGGATTCCCAAGCCAGCTTGAAAAGCATGGTCCTAAAGCGTCAAAATAACACGGCAAACACAATGAATGGGCTAACATTAACAACAGCGTAAATGTATATGTGAGAAGGGGTGGGGAGACAACATTTATGGGCTGTAATACTTTTATAAGAGACTAAGAACTGGCAAAAAGAAAGTTCAAGAAAAAGTAGATATGAAAAACATATGAAGAGAAGGCCGATGGTGGCAATAACTTGACTAAATGCAACAATCAACTGAACCATGTTATTTTCTATTGACAAGTTCAGGGAAACCAATTACATTCAAACTTGCTCAGTTTCAATACCATGGAACACTACATCAAACTAATGATGTACTGTATGGTGACTAACATAATAAAAAAATAAAAACAATCAGAAGACCTTCAAAAATGAATAAACAAAATGAGTTATTCCTTCTTTTCTATGGGTAGCTTGAGTGAGAACATGCAGTTCAAGATGGTTAAAGGCTGAAGCTTTAAGACTCAACAAAGCAGCAATGTCCACAACAGCCCAGCTGTGGCAGGGGCCATGATGCCCTTCAACAGATGAATAGATAAAGAAGATGTGGTCCATACATACAATGGAATATCACTCAGCCATCAGAAAGGATGAATACCCACCATTTGCATCCACATGGATGGAACTGGAGGGGATTATGTTAAATGAAGTTAACAGTCAAGCAGTTACCATATGGTTTCATTCACATGTGGAACATAAGCAATAGCATGGAGGACATAGGGGAAGGGAAGGAAATCCAAAGGAGAAAATCAGAGAGGGAGATGAACCATGAGAAACTATGGACCCCAAGAGACAATGTGGGGGTTTCAGATGGGAGGTGGGTGGGGATGGGGGAAAATAGGGTGATGGGTATTGAGGAGGGCACGTGTTATGATGAGCACTGGGTGTTACACTTAACCAATGAATCAGTGAACACTACATCAAAAACTAATTATATACTAAACAGTGGCTAGTTGAATGTAGTAAAAAAATGAAAAAAAAAAAAAAGACTGAGCAAGACAAGTGTGATGACAGAGATAATAGCTGAATCTATGGGAGCAAACAGAATTGAACAGATTTTTAGAGCACAGAGACATTAGTATTATGCCACACTAAGGTCTGTGGTAATCTCTTAGCCAAGAGAAGGTATTTCAACCGGAGCCTTTAAATATAACGTTAAAGGAAAGTTAGAAAGTAGACCAGGCAAAAATCATGACGTAGAAACCAAAGTCCATGACTTCATCCAAAGCTGCAGATTTCAAGAAGGTCAGAGTGAAGAAAGATTTTATAACATCAAAGAGATAATCAGAGATCCTAACCTGACATTCAGAGACCTCAGAACATGACACTCCCAAGAATGGGAGACAGAAGACAGGGGAGTCCAGGAGATGGTTTGCTATAAGAGTTCTGTCACTGAAGGAACACGGAGCTCCGAGAAATTTTGGCTGAGTATAACAATATGATTAGTTTACAACTGTAGTCCTTTCCCACTGAGAAACTTACTCAAGTTTATCTACTAAATTATCCAGTCATTTGTACCTTCCTACTATTTTCCAAGAATTGTTTTAGTTGTCTTGGTACTATGCTGAATGGAACATAGGAAAAGGTTTGTCTGAAAGGGAAATACTTTATAAAGTATATCCCTCTTCAATAACTTTATAAAGAAAAAGAGGGCAAGGGGCAAAATGCAGAATGTATGTATGGTTATCAGCTACTCTAAGAAATCAACCCCCTCTGTATAGAATATTCATACATTTTTTCTGATTATAGGCAGGCAACTCCCTAGCTCCTGGTTGATCTAATTTATAGCAGCTTTCTAATCAGGAATCTCAATTTGGATTCTAAGATAGTATGGATTGTCTTTTTATTAAAAATACTGCTGAGCCAACTGATCCCAAATTGTCAGCACAAAAGAAATACCCTAAATACCCTTGGGAATGGGTATTCCCAAGAGGAAAAACTATAAGCACTTTGGAATCATCACTTTGCAAAGCAGCTATGCAATTACATCCAGAGGGCTAATATCAGTCTTATGATATGTTTAAAAAAATAAAATCAGTCACAGAATGTAACAGTAGAAAAGACATCAGTCAACACATTCAATCTGTGGTTCAGGAATCTGAAACCCAGTCAGCAGAGAATCAAGACTTTGCTCTGTGTTCTAGTCCAAGGTCCTTTTATTGGGGGTGGGGAGAGGGGTAGTGGTGAAAACAGAATGGAGTGGGTACAGGGGTTGAACACAGCAAGAATTTCTTTCAGCCCTCCCCTGTGTAATGTGTCAAAGTCAGCAGAGAGTGTAGAGATCCTCTACCCTGCAAGGAAAAGCCACCAGACTCCACCCCTCTTGTCATCCAAAAAGGACCCCTGCCCAAGTCCAACTAACTTTAATGCTACTATACCAACATAGCCAAAATAAATAAAACTATATCTCAAATGTCATTCGTTTAAATACTGAAGATTTTTTCAATAATTTGGCATAGGTTTTGTCTTTCCCCACATAGCCTTCACACCAATCAAACTCACAATAGTTTTCTATACAAAAAGTATATTTAAGAAAATAAATCTCATAACTCATATAAATACCTATAAAAATAAGATGGTATACAATTATTACTGGTAATAATGCAGTACTTATGAACCTAATCTTATGTACTTCTACCTAAAATATGGAAAAATTTAGTCAGCTATTATAAATAAAAAATAGCAACACAAATCAGGATGAATTTTAAGTGCAGTGGGATTTGCCATACCCTCCCATTTTATTTTTTTTTGCTCTTCTTCCCTTGGGTTAAATTAATTTTAAAATTACATGAAGTAAATTACACTCTGAAATTTTACTCATTCAAGTGGTTACCTGGGGTTTGGAACACAAGCAAACTCACCACCTGACTCCCCGTCAACTTCCATTTTATTCTCTTTGGGGCAGAAATAATACAGACGGTGAGAGATGCTCAAGTTTTACATCTCGGCGATTTCAGATCAGATTTTCTTCCTTATGTTATTACACTATTCTCAAAAATTAACTCTTCTCCCAAGAACCACTTCTACACAATATTTACTGACAGGTAAATTACCAAAAAGACTTTCTACTGGTTAAGCTCCCAGGACAACCTCTCAAGTTCACTCCAGCTCCCAGAACACTCACTCTTTTCGGTATGGATTTGCTCTAGAGCAACAACAACAATATGTATAAATACTGTACAAATTCAGGACTAGTAATGCAAGAACTGAGAAAGTACTAACCAATCCTATTAGGGAGAGAATTTCCAAAATTAAGCCTTCAGGACATATTCATTGATGAAAAATCATTGGCTTTTAAGTTTTACTCATAAACACCTACTGCAAACATCCAAAATTTTCACATGAGGAACCACAAAATATCAGTTACAAAAAATAGCCAGCCTTCCTCGTTTATAACAGTTGCTTATGTGAAAGCCTCCTAACCTGTTCCTTAAGGGCAGTAACTGTAGCATCCAGCTTCCTTTGTAAGGACACCACTTGCTCTTCGTGCTTCTTCGTGAGACCCATTACGATGCTCTCATGCTGCTCTCTAGCACGCTGAAGGGATTCCGAGTGACGGAGGTCCAGCAGCTGCTGCTTCAGGCTCTCCAGAGCCATTTCAGTTGTCCTGGACTTCTTAATCATCTAGCGGATACACACGGAGAGCCATGTTTACAGTACTTTAACTCTTCCCTCTCTTTATAGATTGTAATGCCAAAACAACCATCCTTCAAGAATGGTCAAGAAAGGGTCTCCCTCTGGTGGGGCAGATTTAGTTCCTTAGGACTTCCCTAGCTGGAACCCACCAGGCCCACAGTTGCTGGAAACATTCACTGAGAAAAAGAACCTATAGTTACCTGAGGAGTGTGATAGAGGATTTTGCTCAGCATAATGCAATGTGGGTACCAGACAAGGCATTTGCTGCTACAACAGTGGTTGCAGCACTGTTTGCATTGCTCTGTGAACCAAGTGTGAGGGGTAAGCCAATTGCTGGGTCACAGAAAAATGACAACCATTTCTTGAAAGACTGATGAAAACTGTCAATGACCATTTGTTAAAAACAAAGGTTTTGAATCTCTACAGTTGTGGAAAAAACAATGGTGACCAGGCTAAACAATGGTTCCCAAAAGAGGGCTGTATCCTAATCCCTAAACCCTGTGAATATGTTATGTTACACGGCAAGGGAAAAGTAAGGCTGTAGACCAAATTAAAATTGCTATTCAGATGACCTTAAATAAAAAATGATTATCCTCGATTATCTGGGTGGGCCCAAGGTATCGAGAAACGTCCTTAAATGAGGAAAACTGAGGCAGAAAAATCAGAACCAGTGACTTCTGGCTCTGAAGATGAAAATGGGCCATAAGCCAAGGAATGCCGGTGGTCTCCAGGAGCTAGAAAAGGCAAGAAAATGGATTCTTCCTTAGAGCGTCTGAAAAGCAACAACAGCTTGATTCTCACCCAGTGAGACCCATGTCAGACTTCCGGCCTCTAGAACAGTAAGATAATATGCATTGTTTCAAGCAATTAAGTTTATGCTAACAATAGAAAATTAGTACACGTGGTGATTCTGTTGCTTTTATGTTTTCATTTATGCTGTATTTTTTTATACGTGCAATTTCTAATTTATAAATAGATTTAAAAGTTATAACATTTTACTATATAAAAGCAATTCAACTTTATTAAGAACTATCAATTTTCAGAAAGTTAAAAATGCTAACAGTCTCTTACACAAAAAAATTAAACTTTCAAATGAGGCTTTTTCTTCCTTTCTATTACAGAGATTGACCATTTATTCCAATACTGTTTAAAGTGCTTATGACAGTTATTCATTAGCTCAATAAAGAATGGGACTACTTTGTACCAGGCAGGCTTCTAAAAATTTAAGGACAGGACAGGCAAGGTCCAAGCTCTATCTCTTTCCACCAGAAAGTAGCAAAACAATAACAAGTAAACAAAGATTGTTTCAGATAGTTTTAAAATAGAGTAACAAGTTATGGCATGATGAAGGAGAGTAGGAATATGGAGCTATGGGCTACTCTAGATATAACATGGCTTGTTTTAGCTGACACCCGAAAGATAAGGAGCCAGCTATGAGACAACATTGTTTAAATTCTTTCATAGAACCATCCTCAGAACCACACATCTCCAAAACCAAACTCACAACTTCATAGGCACTTTTAATTTTAACCACCTTCCTTCCCCCCCACGTCCAGAACAGTATCTCTTTCATGAGTCACCCCCACCAGCCTTCCCTACCAATGACTTATGACCATTTCCAACCATTAAATGGCTATCTATCTCATTAATTAAAGAATGTACCACCACTTTTTTTTTTTAAGATTTTATTTTTAACTAACCTCTATACCCAATGTGGGGATTGAACCCACAACCCCCAGATCAAGTCACACATTCCACCAACTGAGCTAGCCAGGCTCCCTTGTGCCACCACTTTAAAGGCAAGTCTAGCAGGGTCAGGAAATTTAGGCACTGCTGTTTTGTCAATAACTGGCTTCATAACCTTGGGCAATTTGGACTTCCCCAAAACTTAACTCATCGATAAAATAGTAAACACAATGCCTCATGCATCACTAACCAAATCCCAACAAGATTTTTTACAAACATAAAAAGTTGATATGCAAAATCTAGAAAAGAAAATGTGAAAAAGAGCTACAAATTTTCTAAGAATGCTAATTTGTTTACCACATTTTAAAACACACCATACATAGTCGTGCCAGTATCAGAGCAAGAATAGAGAAATACGTAAGACAAAATATGTACAGGTTACATCAGTTTTCAACAGCATTCACTCAACCTATCCTGACCTCCTATTATGTGCCAGAAGGCAGGGAAGACTTAGGAAAAGAAAACCCACGAGCAGGGGGTGTTAATCAACTAGCAGTTTGCTGAGGAAAGCACCTTCCAGAGAGAAGAAATGGCATATACAAGTACATAAAAGCAACACATGCACTATTGAGTTTGAGAAGAATAAGGAAAGAGGTAGGCAAGGATCTGATGGCCATTTCCATGCCATACTTCATCCCACAAGTAAAGTGGGGTCAGGCCTTAAGCAAGGGAAAAACAATTAGGATTTTAGAAAGACTGGCCAAGAGAGAATTTGCAGATGGGGTAAAAGCCTAGAGACTAGGAATGCCTGGATGACTCAGTGGGTTAAGTGCCCAACTCTCGATTTCAGCTCAGGTCGCAATCTCAGGGTCATGAGATTAACCCCCATATTAGGCTCCACGGTTCTCTTTCTCCAACTCCCTCTGCCCCTCCTTCCACCCCTACACCCCCCCACTCCTTAAAAAAAGAGACTAGAGACTAGTTAAGATACTTTTGCAACAAATGGTAAAATCCTGAATCAGGGACATGGGGACAGAAATGTGGAGTCTCAACAGAAGGTAGTGGCTGACTGGATGAGAGGGAACAGAGGAGCTGTGCAGACTTTTATCTGGTAAGCAGATGACTGGGTAGATGAGAGCACCGTCCCTCCAAGGTCAGGGAAACCAAAGCAGGCTGACGCTGGAAGAAGATATAAACTGCAAAGTTCTGCTGAATTTAGCCCCACATTACCATAAGTTAAGTTTTCACTGTAATGAATAATCTTTTACCATAAATAATCACGATAAAATATTTACCTGTTCCTCGTTCACTTTTAATGCTTGTATTTGGGTCTCCAGTGTTTTTATTTGTGCTTCAAGCTGTATCTCTCTTTCTTTTCCATTCTGAAAGAGTTTCTGTGATTCTCGGAGGCTGAGGGTCAAACCATCCTTTTCATCTACAACATTAAAAATTATTATATAAATAACTTACTGTGAGGGGACCCTTATTTTCACAATTTCTTATCAAATATCAGGTTGGTATCATATGAATGTTCAGTTCAATTCAGATAGTAAACTTCAGTTGATTTAGAGAAAACCAGGAAAGTTCCAAAAAAAGAATGCCTCAGTGGCACCAAAAAATTGAGAAAATCCGAACCACTTCCCTCAAAAATATTACTGTATCCTTTTGAGGACCACAAGATTTCCTAACAATGGTTTCAGCATTTGTTTACTTGAGAAGTTACATAGATGGGACAAATCCCTGCTAATCAAAGAAGGAATCTGAAGACTATTTTTTTTTCATCACACTTGCAATGAACTTTAACATTCACCTAATCTTAAATTCTTCCCACATACTTTATGGTAACAGTTTACAAGTTCTTCTCTCAAAATAAATTTTATAAACATTACAGAAAGAGATCTTTTCACTATTAAGTTTGAAACAAGCTAGAGTTCAGTCACAAAATTATTCTACAAATGAAAATTTCACCATTGACCAAAACTACAGAATGCATGAAGAGTAAACAATTATAACTTGAACTGTTTTCCTCTATGTGCCTCTCTCAGTAATGGCACTATTTTTCTCCTTGACACACCAAAAGGAGTTCGAGATCACAAACTCTTACTTGGATTAAAATCTTATTTTAATCTGTAGGCTTAGAAAATGTATTGCAAACTAAACACAAGTCTCTCTGGGAATTGGAATACTTCTTCCAAGGTAAACTATATATGGAATCAACAACTTATTCTTATTAGGACAGAACGCTATCAGCATAGTTAAGTAATGTTCACTGATTCTAATAGCCCAATAGAAGAGAATGAGAAAGTGAGGACCTCAAAATAGAATGTCCTGGTGAGAAAGAATCCAAGGCAAGGTGTCAAAATCCTAGGTTTTTGTTTCATTCTGACTGACTCATTATGAGCCCTTTGACCAAGTGCATCCACTCTCCAAGCTTCATATTTAAAATAAGCTGTTAGAAACAAGATGTCTAGCTTTAGTGTACCTCATAAATGACAGCATCCAACAGGTGTCATCTTACCTTTGATTATCAGAAGCTGGTGATTCAGATATCTAATTTGACGTTCACTTTCATTTAACTTTTCAACTAAATTGTCTAGTTGTCTCTCTTTTGCTTTGTTAAGAACCTGAAGTTGGATAATCTGCATATTTTCTGCAGCAGCTGCATTAAAATTAGAGATAATTTATTAGATAAAAACATACCCAAATGTAAATTTGTGGATACAACTCATGAGTATCATGAAATCAATTCAGTGAATTTTGATTACCATTTTTTAAAAAAATAAGACAATATATCCGAGAGCATCATGGAGTATGAATAATGATTATTTTGTGAAATGTGTTTTCGTTACGTATACTTATTTACATAGGTAAATATTATAAGACCTCATCACAATGTAAAAAAGGTACTTCTTACTGTGGTCACTGCCAGAAAAGTTTAAGAAGTCACTGGTCTAGAGTATAACCCTGAGTCACACTACCATTTTGGCTAATTAAAAATAAGCACATACCAATTACAATGGAACAGAGTTCTATGTTCTCATAAAATTGAAAAAAGAAAACTACATCAGATTCTATAAAGCCAATTTTAAAGAAAATTTCTAGGCACTCTTCTTAAAGTGTTTTATCTTAAACAGGAATGGGAATTACATCGTATTCATGTTCATGCTAGCACATAACTGCTGCACTAAGAAATCAATGAAGAGATGAATAAAGAATTTTGAGGTCTTCCTTCAGAAATGATTAAAGTCATTTTAGGGACCACTTAAAAATGACTGGGAGGAAAAAGAGAAAAAGTGATATGTAGGAGAAGGATAGCGCTTCAACCACAAAACGACTAATATTTTTCTTCATTTTCTTCTAGAACAATAATTCTACTTGCCAACAAACAAAACAATCTTCTTTTTAAAAAAGAGATAAAGCTGAGACCAAAAGAAACCCCTGAAGACGGAAAACTTTGTTACAGGTCAACTTAGAACAGGGTTAACTCAAGAACGAGCAGTCTACAGGCCACACCTCTCCCCAAAGTCATTTTTTTAAACTACTGTGGCTAAGAAGCTATAATCACTAAAATTCAGCACTACTGTACCATTAAGTTACCTAATTAACTTCCAAATGTTTAATTTAGGCAAATGGGTAACTTATTTAAACAAAAAAATAAATCAACTTGATAAAACACAGACTCTTAAGAGAGTCACGTAAGGTTATCTACACAGAAAGACCAGACATACAAACATCACTGAACACAGTAGAACTGAAAGAGCAAATACCAAGATATCAGGCCACTGGTGTGATGCTTATTAACTCAGCCTAAAATCAGTTATGCCACCCATGCTGTCCACCCCCTCACCTCATTCCATAAAACCTCCTGAACAAAGAGAGGCGACCCTGATTTTGCTGTCAACTCCTTGTGGGGAAGTGAGGTCTGGTCTCCCCCATAGCTCTCCTGCAGCCCACGTGTATGTGTTATTCCACAAGCAGTGCTCTGAAGTTAGGGCGTGCAGCCCAGTCTTCTAGGTGGAGCCCAGGAAGCCCAGAACAGCCAATGACATACCCCCCTGCTTCTTAAATGTGAAACAAACCACCACCTTGCTGTCACATTCTAGAGTCACCCTGGATCTTCAACATACACAATAACTGGAAGCTATTTCACATGCTGGAGAGTAGGACAACAAAAGTTAAATGTAGGAAACACTCATTCAGGTCAGTCACAGCCTAAGTTCTGGCTTTTGATTTTGGGTGTTTCATCTCCTCCAAACTCTCCAGTAACATTTCTCTCATTCTCATATTTATACATGCAGCATATAAAGGGAATTTTTTTTCGCAAATGCCACATGACTGAACCCAAGATAACCCTAGTTTAAATTCTGAATATTAAGTACTATATATCAGAGTTACCTAATTACTACACTAACTAAAAATCTAAAAATTAAATGAAAAACTTCAGATGATAATGGCTAACTTACTGAATTACATTTCTATATAGTAATAAAAAAATCTAAATTTGAAGAGAAAACTCAATTTCATTTTCCAAATTAGACTTCAGTAAGAAAAACATGTATCTAATGAAAAGTCTTAACCAACTAGAACAACTGAAATATGCAGCTGAGAAGAACCATTAATGTTTTATTATGTAAGTTTCAAATACATAAGGTAGAGAGTAGAGTGGCAATGAACCCCATAAACACACCACTCAGAATCAGTAACTACAAACTCATGGTCAGTCTTGCTTTATCTATATCTCCACCTAACACTATCCCCAACAACATATTATTTAAAGTAAATCCAAGACTCCTTATCAGTTTATTCATAAACACTTCTGGATTTCTAATAACAGAACTAAAAAAACAAAAACAAAAACAAAAAAAAAACAACTGCAATCCCATTATCATACTTTAAGAAAAAATGACAATTTTTGAGTATGCCCCGTGTTCAAAACTAATTCTGTTATTAAGAAATAAATATAAACTTGATACCTACTTTCATTAGCTCCTAAAAATTGTTGTTGCAGGCTTTCAAATGTGTCACTTCCTGCTATCTCTTGGGCTGGTGAGTCATTATTCTGTGCAGAAGCTTGATAAGGTTTATATGTCACTTTATACGGTTCCAAAGCTTGACAACTGGGACCTTGTGATGTAACAAATTGCTATCAAAAGATGATAAATGAAACTGACAATCAGGATTTGGCTTTTTCTTTGAAAATGATCTGAATTAGACACCTCAATTTTGTTAGGAAATTTAATTGTGGTACAATTAGAAACTTAATACATATATCTTAGATTAAAAATACCACTTACAGTCATTTAACATTATTAAAAGTCTATAATATATAATTTTATGTATCTTAATGGTACTTCTGAGCATACAATGGGTCCAATTACATAAATAACACTCAAGAATTCCAGTAAGATTGTATATAAATAAGAATGATTTAGGTGATGCCAACATCTTGAGAACATAAAAGTGTACATATTCAATAGCAAGAACATGCCTCATATATAATAAATATTCACTAACATTTACGGAATAGTTAATATTCCACAGAGATAGAAAATGACCATCTTAAAGGGATGAAAAAGTCATCCTGTCATTGGGTGACACAGAATAGCTGTTGGCAAAAAGATAAAAGCTACTGGCAAAATCAATGTCACTCAAAGTCCAAGAAGCAGCCACCCATATCCTAAGCTCATCCTGTATCTGAGCCACCTATATCCTTAGCTCATTAATAAACTTCCCCCAGTGTGGGGGGAAAGAAGGGAACAACCTTTGTTTATTTCCTTAGCATTCATCCTGTCTACTGCTGTATCACCTCAAAACAGATAACAGCTTTGAAGTATTCAACCTAAAATTTGTTATCAAGGTGGTGGGCTACAAAATCAAGTAACTAAATGGGATCGTCTATGTAGATTGGCCACTTTAAAACTATACCAAGATACCTGAACATGGCTTCTCGCTGAAGCACGGTGAAGTGGTAGGAGCCAGCAGCAGCAGTAAATGATGGTTCTTCTTCGGTAAACTTAACTTTTACCTTTTAACTGTTTCTGTAAAGCCTCCTTTATTTTAAAATTTGAACTTAAGGCCATGATTTCATTAGATTGTAAACAGAAAACAGCATGACTAATTCAGCATGAGCCTGAATAAAAGCACCCTCAGGGATTTTTGTACTTAAAGCTTATCATTGCACCTACATACGTTTTTTAAATATACACATCCACATACAAGCAAATGTGTGCAGACATACACACAAATTCCTGAAAGTCAAGTTCTTACAATACCTGGAAATGATTCCTTTGAGGATCTGAAAATTTAATTACATTGGTTGGTTGACTATTAAATTCCTGCTTCTGACCACTGATATATGGTCTAAAGTTTTCAGGAAGGTGATATAAATCTGTCTGTTCATAATTACTTGGAGGACTATAACCACTTCCGCCTTCATCTCCACCTTCTTTGGGATGGTAGCCAGGATGCTGGTCGTCATTTTTACTTGGATTGTCTTCCCAGCCGTTGCTACTTTTCTCTCCAATATACACATCCCGAATCTCATTATAATCCTAGTAGATAACAAGAGTGAAACAAAGGCACTAAGATCTATTCCCGCCCTTGCCAAAGTCATTACCCGTTAGATACTTACATTCACACTTTGAGATTTGGGCAGCACCGGATGCTCACACCAATTCACCTCCAATTGCTCGGAGCGATGCAGTCTTGAGAAAAATCAATACTTTAGATTTAGAGCCCATCACTTACTGGGACACAGATTTCACAAAGAACCTCAAGATTTTAACATGTTCTCCCCTCTATCACCTACAATTCTAAGAATTAGTCTACAATTTTACAACGTGTCCATTATTGCCTACAGAGAATCAAAAGAAAGAGCCTTATAGAATCGAAATATATGAGCGCAAGTGACTTCAGGTCCTTACTCTCCCTCTGTGCCATCCTCGCTGCAGTCAGAATAGCGAAGCTCGGGTGAGGACAGGTCATCATCCAGCATATCGTGCGGCAGGTCGGTGAGTAACTGCTGCAACTGAGACAGGAAAGTCCGCGTCAATATCACACGGACGGAGACACGAGCTGCCAAACCAAAGCGGCCTTGCAACGAGTGACTCTGACTTGAGAAGTTTGTGACAGTCCTAATTTCTCCATTTAATAACTGTTTGAAATTCCACACAAATTATCAGGATTTATTCTGGAAGGCTTTTTTTCTACAAAAGTCTTAGACTTAAATAGACTTAACAGTATAATAGAACTTTATTTTTTTTAAAAAAAGATTTTATTTATTTATCAGAGAGAGAGGAGAGCGAGCGAGCACAGGCAGACAGAACGGCAGGCACATGCAGAGGGAGAAGCAGGCTCCCTGCTGAGCAAGGAGCCTGATGTGGGACTTGATCCCAGGACACTGGGATTGTGACCTGAGCTGAAGGCAGCTGCTTAACCAACTGAGCCACCCAGGCGTCCCTATAATAGAACTTTAAGCCTTCTTTAAGGAAACACAGCAACTCATGGTAACGGTACAATCACCGTATTATGTTATCATGCATCAGACCTGAGTCTCAGAATCCTGTTCTCCCAGTAATCAGACCTTGGGGACTTGACAATCACACATTCCCCTGGGAATCCAAGCAGCCAGCTCTGCTGTGCCCAGGTGGTAAGAACAGTAGTACCAGCAGCAGCAGGTGGCCCAGAAGCTCTTAAAAGCTTTAATAATATGATAGAAACCCCTTGGAGAGTGACTAATTTAGCAGACTGCCATCTAATTCCAACGATGAAAAGATACATGATACTCTGCTCTGCTAACTCAATTGAGTAAAAAGGGAGTTTTAAGACTCAGTTTTCTACAAGAACACTCTCAAAAGCATAACTCCTAACCTGACACAAAAGCATTTGACTTCACTCTCCAATTTTTGTCCAGATAAATCACATCTTTAGCATTCTTCTACCATTAAAAACTAGATAAATTTGTTTATTGTTTCAAGATAAACAGTGATTAAGAGATGAATGAATTGTCTAATTTGTTGAATTTCAGGATCTGTAAATGACTTTCTTCAATTCCCAATATACGGTCTTAAAATTTATAGCCATCAGAATATACAAATATTATACTACTAAACAGAAGAAGGCTGCTTATGACTTCTCTTTAAAATTAAGCACAGGCGCCTGGGTGGCTCAGTGGGCTAGAGCCTCTGCCTTCAGCTCGGGTCACAATCCCGGGATCCTGGGATCGAGCCCCAAACTGGTCTCTCTGCTCAGCAGGGAGCCTGCTTCCCCTCTCTCTCTCTCTGCCTACTTGTGATCTCTGTCTGTCAAATAAATGAATAAAACCTTAAAAAAAATTAAAAAATAAAATTAAGCATTAGTTAAATTAACAAGTTGACTGAATCACGACAGTTCATAAATAAATGAACCCCATCAAGTTATGCAATGAGTGAATTTTTTTTTTTTTTTAAAGATTGTATTTATAGATTGATGAGAGAGAAGAGAGAACAAGCAGGGAGAGCAGCAGGGAAAGGGAGAGGCAGGGTCACTGCTGAGCAAGGAACCCCAGTGCAGGACTCTGTCCTAGGATCCTGGGTTCTGGATCATGACACTTAACTGACTGAGCCACCCAGGCATCCTGCAATGACTGAATTTTAAAGATTTTAATAACTATAAAACCTGGGGGGGGGGATGAGATGCTCCTTGGTCTATGGCAAGTTTTTTTCTTATCCATTTTAGAAGAAATGAAATGTAGCTATAAAATATATCTGAATGTTACATCAAAAGCCTTCTGAAAGCAAATACATATGTGAAAAGTTAAAATATTACTGGGGCACATTGGATGGCTCAATCAGTTAAGGCTTAACTCTTTGTCGGAACACAGATCTTGATCTCAGAGTCATGAGCTCAAGCCCTGCACTGGGCTCCACACTGGGCATCGAACACACTTTTTTAAAAACTTGTTCTAAGAAAGGTCTCAAAGCAATGTTCCAGTTGTTAACTGGGTTTTGGAGATGTCAAATTTGGGAATGGAAATGGGGTATGTGAAGAGGGGAGGGGGAGATTTTCTTGATCTCACATATATTTCTAATATTCACTATTTTTTTTAAAAAAGGTTTGTCTTGATCCATCATTCTTTAAAAAGTAAAAAGAGAAAAATATTCTAACCCAATGAAAAGTTAACTTCTTCTCAAAATTTATTTGATATTAATATTAGTAACCAAGACCTTGATTTATTGGTCACCTGCTCATGTTGGGTAATTGAAAAGTCATTCTGAGAATTAGCCATATCATAGATGACCCAAAGATATAAAGAATAAGAAACACAAAAGAATCATCAAAAACTAAACAGAACACATCAAAATATTACTATACCACATGTGTGCCTTAAGTGAAAGGTAGCCAAGTGATTTGAGAAAGACACAAAATTCACTAAAAAAAAAATACATGAGGTCTTTTAAAAGTGGTCCAACCTGCTTGTCTATAATTACACATCACTCCTTTATGGAAAAAGACTACCCCCACATTCTACACAGAGAAAAATAACAAAATAAATCTCTTATACTTGCATCGAGTAAAGAGTCCTGTACAGAAAGAATATTTTTTTCTAAACTTTCCATGAGGTTCAAGTATATGGCCTTATAATTAAGGGGAACCTTAAGAGAGACATCTGAACAGTACATTTTTTTTCCTCTCACCTAGAAAAGGCTGTATGATAACTAAGCAGTTCTTGTGGCTTTCTTTATGACACTTCAAAATTTACAAAATTGGCATCCAGAGAGGAAAATTAATTTAAGCATAAGCAATAAGTTCATCAAAATGTTTCTGGAACCACAGGTGAACTTATCAACTGGCAAAATCATTCCTATAGTATTTAGTTTCTTATAAAATATTTTACATATATGCCAGCACTTTGAAAGCATTTCATTCACCTTCAAAAAATTTCTCCATGAAGCTCTTTGGCATAGCTGGGCCATATTCCTTGGTTCCCATAACTCTCAGGACCAAGAGAAGCTAAATGAGGTGCATCCGCCTCATAAAGCCATTCAGGAACAAAATCCTCCCCCAAGCCCTCCATTCCCAGGACCAAAGTGTGCCCTTGTCATATACACTGTCAAACATATTTTGCTTTCGGTCATTGAAACTTGTGCCACAAAACACAGAATTATCAGATCAACTTGGCATTACCACGTATAGAATTTTATAAACCATAAATTTTCCTTGTTAAAGTTCACCTGGCTACCAAAGAGATTCATGGGCAAAGAGAATAATCTTTATAAATGACACTTAATTCCACTCACTAATTTCAAATTCATCAGACTGCTTTTTGGTCACAAATGCAATCTTTTCAGTGGGAAGTTCTTATGTGTCAACTGAGTTTAATTATTAAACAGATACCTTGCCTAGGGAAGAAAAGATCATTTGCCATTGCTAACACTTCTATGGAATGGTTTAGAATGCATTTCAGTAAACTCCTCTACCTTTACTAGACAGGTTTCTTCCCTAAAAAGAAAAAAACTGAGGGCATTTTACTCAAAAAACTTCAACAGCAAAATACTTTGCAATAACTCATGAAGAACATCCAAAACACCTACGTTTAGGGGCAATGTAAAACAGAGAACATGTAAACATTTTGTTAGGATTTTCTACTTAAATTAACAAAACACACTGTCTCCGAGACTATTATCTTCAATACTCATGAAAACCAGAATTCTCGGATTACAAACCATACATCTCCCAGGAGAAAAGCAGCAGCAAATTGAGTAACCAACGTTCATATGGCTTTTGAACAGGTTACCTCATAAGTATACTGAAAAGATTGATATTTTACAATATAAATTCTTAAATAATGCTTTCATGGATACAGTCAAGAGAATCTTCCTTTTAACCTAAGAGCCGAGTTAAAAACCTCCTTGCAAAGGCTCAGTATGGGAACGCTAAAGGGCCAAGTAACTGGGCAGCCAGAGCTTTAGTTTATGAATTATATTGCATGCAGAATTTTTTTTAAAAAACCATTCCATTAGTTAAACTAAATTTTAGGTTAGTGGGGAAGGCTGTATCTAGACTGCCCCATACCTGAAGAAGAAATATGGCAGCATTTGTTAGACAAGTACTGGCTGCCCCACAAATGACACAGAACTTTAGGCCTGGGAGGAATACCGGAGCTCCTCCCAGGCAAATCTGGCCTTGTAAAAGGGAGCAAACCAAGGCCCAGAGAAGGTGAGGGGCAAGCCCAACGAAGAGTTACAGCCCCAGAGCCGGCAGCAGAACCTGAATCTCACCATTCTCACTCCAATTTTCTTCTACAAGAATTTCATTTGTCACTAGAAGACACTTATTTGTACCTGTTTGTGTACAACTGAGCTACAGTCTGCCAGAGTAATGTTTGTGTTCCTATCGTGACAGTCTCTGAAAAACTGTATGTTTTGAGAAACATTCAAAAGGCACAATCCAGATCAAGTATAAGAAATTGCTAAAGAAAGACATCAACCATGTGAATTACTAAACCATCTGTTTCTTTTTCTCTGGTGATGACAAGAAAATGCCACTAAATAAGTCAAATATCATAAAATGTAAACAAATACTAGCTTCATAACTCCCTCTAGTGGGGACAAAATGTCAAAAATCTTTCTATAATTACATCAAACAAGGCAATTAAAAAGTAGAAGAAAGGCTATGCAATGGGAAACCCTACCTCTTAAAAATACAGGATTTGAAGCTCAAATGAGCTCTATTATTCTATTAGAGAAGCACTGATATAAAAACCAAATGGACTCCTATCAGCATGACCAGGTGTGAGCTTCTCTCTGCCATCTGCTACTTAAACCACATACGTTTCTACTCAAGATCATTTTCCTGGCTTCAAATCGATCATTACTCAAATATTACCTTGACAGCAGAGATTACTGGCACTTCTACTAGTACCATACCTAGAAGCGAGCAATAAGCATAGAGCTGTTTCTGGGGAGACAGCAGAAAATTATGTGTATACTCCAGCAAACTGGAAGGTCCCAAATGAAAGATCTTAAGCTGTGGGTTCACCAATAACTTTGGACCTTCACTCCTATCACAATAACAACAACAACTTTATGTCCGTAATATCCCACGGTGATCACAAAGCATGTTGACTTAAGTGAAAAGTATTTTTGAAAAATCACATTGTTACATTATGAATGAGTTAATAAAAGAACTTTTTAATTCCTCTTCTCTGGGCCAGTTTTCCAAGGAAAAGTTTGCCTAGAATACTTTGGATGAGGTCTGCTTGGTAGCAAAGATAACTACAGCCATAATTCTCAAATGGTACCATAAAAAAGTAGTGTGCTCCAGTATGTCAGGAGAAATAGAAGTGAGATGAACACTAATTGATGTGAACGCGTAAATCCATGATCCTCACTCATCTGCACCCTAATCTGCCCTGTTTACTCTGTAGAAAATGGAGTTTTGGGTGAAACACTAGGTGAGGCTGGGGGTTGTACACTTTTCTGCTACGCCTTGGCCAACAGTGCCCAAACTTTACCATAACATCATTTAGAACTGAGGGACTTTACAAAGGACTGTAGTGCCAGACTCTTCTGCAAAAATCTTGGAGATTTTTTCAAAATATGGGTCTAATCATGTGGTTTGAGATTCCTCTGATCTAAACGTCCTCTGAATATTGAATTGCTTTACTAAATGAGAGGACTATTTCCTCTTCCAAAGATTAAATGCACTTTCTTCCCTCACTCTTCAATGCAAACAATGGAGGGAACAGAAATGGAAAAGGCAAGATCATAATTATAGAGCTGCTGCTGGGATGGCAAGGAAGTCAGAATTTGACGGTGACTTATTCACTGACTTAGGGGCAAGTGTGGACAAAATTCAAACTGACCCCCAAAGCACCAAAATTAAACTTAGCAACTGGCCATTCATACCAGAAAGTCAAAATCAGGATTACTCTAACATTTCTAGAGAGAGGATCTCACAAATCCTTAGCAGGGTAGACCGAGAGTCAGATACGTCCTGCTTGGCCCTAGAGTACATCCTTAGGGATACAGACATTCCTCCTACATGAGGAAACTGAATACCAAGTGAGTCACTAAGTAGAGAAAGCAATATGCCTTAGGCCACTACTAACACTTCTAACCCAGTTGTCAATCCCAAAGCTACCAACAAGGGAGCAGGAAGACCACTCTTCTTTAACCACTCAAGGCTGTAAAATGTTCTGCTCTGGCAAGGTTAGACAGCCTGAGGAGGTTGAAATGGCCTCTGGATATGCAAACAAACTTGGGTTTGATTAACCAATTTATCATTTTAACATGCAGTGACAAAATATACGTAAATCTAATTTTATGAATAATCCTTAATTTTGTTGGTGAAATCTGAAACCCTCTAGCCTCTGATCTCACTTCTTCCCTTGAAGCAACTAAAGAAGAAAAAAGGCAAAAACACATTTTATTAACACAATACTTAATCATGTCAGAGTCAAGTTGGCTGTACATTCTTTTCTTCCATTCTGCTAGAAACACTCATTCTTAGGTATTTCACTTTTTTTTTTTTTTTAAAGATTTATTTATCAGAGAGAGAGAGGGAGAACGAGCGAGCACAGGCAGACAGAGTGGCAGGCAGAGGCAGAGGGAGAAGCAGGCTCCCTGCCAAGAAAGGAGCCCGATGTGGGACTCGATCCCAGGACGACGCTGGGATCATGACCTGAGCCGAAGGCAGCCGCTTAACCAACTGAGCCACCCAGGCGTCCCACGTTTCACTTCTTAAGAGCTCCTTTTCCGGGGCGCCTGGGTGGCTCAGTGGGTTAAAGCCTCTGCCTTCGGCTCAGGTCATGATCCCAGGGTCCTGGGATCGAGCCCCGCATCGGGCTCTCTGCTCCTCAGGGAGCCTGCTTCCTCCCCTTTCTCTCTGCCTGCCTCTCTGCCTGCTTGTGATCTCTGTCTGTCAAATAAATAAACAAAATCTTTAAAAAAAAAAGAGAGAGCTCCTTTTCCTCTGGAAATTCCCTATCCCAGCTTATAACCTACCAAGAAGTGACCCCTATGGCTATTTTCTATATACCTAGAATTAACTGCCTCTTTTAAAGTTACTAATGTCACCCTTAAAACTTTCACCACAAAATACACCTCTAATTAGTTCCTGTAATACCCTAATGATCTCTCTAATATCTTTTCCAATGAAAAATCACCTGTCAGATTATTTTTTCTTTTTCTTTAAAGTCTATTATAATAATTACTTAAACTGATCCCCTCAGGAATCCCGGTAGCTAAATTCCAGTGAACTATCCAAAGCCATTGGGGTCATCAAGACCTCATGCTGTGAGTTCACAAAGTAACAGAAAATCCTCACCTCCATCCTTGCCACAACAATTGCTGTGAAGGACCCAGTCAAAATCCGGAAACCCTGCTCAGGGTCATAAATGCCAATGAGCAACTGGCAGAGGACTGACAAGAGCGAAGCTGTTAAGTTCACGTGAACAAGGCCATGTCAGTGTGAGAGGACCGTGGCCAGCTGGGAAGGGACAGCCACTGCTCAGATCCAGCCTGCCTGCTGCCATGTGCGCATGTGGTCAGGGCATAGGATGTTTCAAGGCAAGCCAGAAACTCTGGCTTGTTACAAGAAATTTTCCAATCTTTAAATATAGATTGAACTTTAAAAACACTACACAACTAAACAAGACAAAATGTCTATGGACAAAAATCCACCAAGCTGCCAGTTTCTAGCTCTACCCGAACTCTACTCCCAGCTACATGGGCAACTGACCCTATGCCCTGCTTCCTGTTGATACAGATAGTTCACAGTAACGATTAAAAAGGTTTTATAGCTGAGAAAATGGATCATATCAGCATAATCTCAGTATAAAAGAAGCCCATCGTCACATCACAGGCAATCAGGAAATCTGACTCAAGGGGCACCTGCGTGGCTTAATTGTTAAAGCTCTGCCTTGGGCACAGGTCATGATCCCAGGGTCCTGGGATCAAGCCCCGCATTGGGCTCCCTGCTCAGTGGGAAACCTGCTTCTCCCTCTCCCACTTCCTCTGCCTGTGTTCTCTCTCTTGCTGTCTCTTTCTCTGTGTCAAATAAATAAAATCTTAAAAAAAAAAAAAAAAAAAAGAAATCTGACTCAAACTAAAAATGATCCTAATAAATTGACTTTCATCAACTGCTGCTACTACTATTGGCCCCATTTACTGAACATGACTCGGTGCCAGGAATTCCGCTAAACTCATTTATGTATCTAAAATATAATCTCCTCTTATTCTTTTTCTCCTTGTCTTTCACCACACAGCAGAGAGTAAGATCTTTAAAAACATGATCAGACATCACTTTCCTGCTTAAAATCCTCCACTGAATTCCCATTGCTCCTGGAATAAATTCCAAACATCTTCCCATTACATACACTGATTTGACCCTAGCTCACCTCTTCACGCTGTCTCCATACTCACCGCTTGGTTACACAGTCCCCACACCATGGCCTTCTGGCTGGTCTGCAGATATACAGGGTCTATTTCCACTTGTGTGCTTTACACTCATTGCATGTTTTGGGAATATTCTTCCTTAGGCCTCTGCATGGCTGTTCCTTCTCATGAGTCAAGTCTCAACTTAGGCATTTCCTCCTCCAAAAGGCCTTCTCTCCCCAGTCGCTTTAATTTCACTCTTTTGTTTCCCTAGCACTTATCAGTGCTGAATTATCAGTCACTTGAATTAATTTATTCATCTGTTTACTTGCTTATTGCTTGCCTCCACAAGGACATAAGCTACCTAAAGCCAAGAACCTTGCTGGACTTGTTAAGGCAAAGTTCTAAACGACGAGAAACTAGGTCTCTGCCTCCAAAACCAACCACTACCTCCTAAATGAAAAGATCTTAAAGAATCAAACCATTTACTATGTGTTAGTCTTTTCTCAAAAAAGGAAGCATTCCACTCAACCACCTTTTAAAAATTCAAATACTGGGAGCGCCTGGGTGGCTCAGCGGGTTAAGCCGCTGCCTTCGGCTCAGGTCATGATCTAAGGGTTCTGGGATCGAGCCCTGCATCGGGCTCTCTGCTCAGCAGGGAGCCTGCTTCCTCCTCTCTCTCTGCCTGCCTCTCTGCCTGCTTGTCAGCTCTCTCTGTCAAATAAATAAAATCTTTTAAAAAAAAAAAAGTTCAAATACTGATCAGGTTTTAGGGGATGACAAAAAAATTATAAATTCCTTCAAAAGGACACAAGAAGATAGCATTTTGATTAGGAAATAAAACCTTAAGATTGGGTTTAGAGTTTTTCTCTGGGTAACCTACCTCTTTCTCCCTTTCATAGTCTTCTTTGTCATACTCTTCATCTTCATTTTGTGTCTGCAGTGCCACGCTGCCAAAATCTAATGACATGGTGTTCCTGTGGAAAGAGAAAGACACTTGGTTTCTAAATATCCCATAAAATCTCTCCAAATGACACATAGATGCCACAAACACACACACACAAAAAGACAGTAGCAGCCAGGGAAAAGATACATGTAACTCATGCATAACAAATGGTTAATATTTCAAATATAAAGACTACACTGACAAATTAATTGTGATTCACAGAAAATAGCTGTATGACAGTAACTCAAAGAAAAGGAAAATGCAGGGTACCTGGGGGTCTCAGTTGGTTAAATGTCTGCCTTGGGTCCTCTGGGCTCTCTGCTCAGCAGGGAGCCTCCTTCTACTCCCCCACCCCCTACTCATCTTGGTAGCCCTCTTTGAAATAAATAAATAAAATCTTAAAGAAAAAGGAAAAATGCAAAAAGCTAATAAATCTGTGACTAGACCTTTCTCATGGTCTGGAACATATAACTTAAAACAGCAAGAGTTTTGTTCACACACATAAAAATAAAATAATTTATTTTATTAAAAATTTTAAGAATATGTTCAAAGTTATTAAATTTGTTTATTAGATATAGCAAAGGTGGTAACCTCCACAATTTGGTTCATCCTTTCGGTATCACAAATCCAAACGTCATGTTTTACAAAAAGAGACCCACTAAATGCCGAGTTAATGATTGCCACCTGAAAACCTTGACGATCTGCTCAACTCTGTGTAGCACATGACAAAAATGTCAGTGTTAAATGTCCTGCTCTTTCGCTTGATAAAATCAGGCTCAAGGAAAAAAGACTCAGGAAAAACAGAAGTGAAGAGTGTGAAGCTGTACCATGTAGAGTTCCAATTCCAAAAGCAACAGCAGAATTTCTCTGCAGAGCGGTTACTGCTGTGGTAGAAGCAGCAGCAGCAGCAGCAGCAGCAGGAGGTGGGTTTTCAAGTACTTACAGTCAAAAGCCTGCTGATGATTTGAATATATTTAGGAATCGATGCTACATGGTGACTAGCCAGAATTTCAAAGGTCCAAAGAATCCCAACAAAAAAGTAGGCAGGTTCATCAATTAGCCGGCCTAATACTGCCTTCCCTTCACTCCACTCCTCTGCATGCCAGCAAAATGCACTTTGATGTGAGCCTGAGCCACAACTCATTCCCTGCACTTTTCGGGCTCTAAAATGCCATTAAATTGGAAGTGAATTAAGAAGCACAGGCCCAGGCATCCAAATACATTTTACCATAAAGAACTTAGCTCCCTCGTGTTAACAGCTGAGAACTATGACGACAGACTTTCATGTAAGCCGACAGCTCTACAAGCAACAGATACTCCACTGCATCAGATCTAATATGCCTTTGATTTTATGACTCCATTCCATTTGTACCACTAAGAAAAAGATGTGGCCAATTAAATTATGACACATCATTAATTTTAAACTGCAGCCTGACTTTGTAGATATTAAAATCCAAAAAGAAAATGAGCACTTTAGAATAGATGAAATATGGTGTTAGACTAACACAAATTTTAATGCTGAAAATCCCCAAACATCAAGTTTTTGTTTGTTTTTCAAGGACGGAATTACACTTCTTGTCCAAACTGTACTTTGCAGTGGACCTTCCTTAAGAAGAGCTCTGGTCCCTACACCCAGCGCATCCCTTTCAACTCATCAGCTCAAACCCCTTGCGTCAACTTAAACTCTTCCAGCTTCTGTTTCTTAGACCAGACTTGCTCCTTTCTATTCTTGTGCCAGAGCTGAAAGGAGGAAGGGAAATGTGCACTTTTTCACTAAGAGGGAAAATACACAAGTTTAGGAAATCTAAACCTTGTCTCCATCCAACAGCTACGAGAACCTTCTTGTACACCTGCATTAGTTACAGACCTGAATGTAAAGAGCCTATAAAAAGCTGAAATGGTAAGGGGAAAACACTCACACAAGCCCATGTCTCTAGGTTTTTTTTTTTTTTTTTTATTACTGCAAGTGAACACCAAGTCTATAGAATTCAACAGATAATGAAAATACTAGCCAATTTAAATCCTGGCTCCTTAAAGGAGGAGTTAAAGACTTTAAGGACATCCCTGAATTCTCTAGGCAGAAATCATCTTTCCTGCTTCACCCGAAGTTTACAGTATTTACAGTAATTCTCTACCTCTTTACAGTATTTTACAGTATTCACAGTATTCTCTACCTCTTCCTGCATTTTATAGTTAAAGCCAGAATACGGATTTGGGTTCATTTCTCCTGTATTAGGTAAAAGAAAGGAAAGGGTTTTTTTTTCAGTTGTTCACTAACATGCCATCAATTCCTGTTGAATATTGGAAAAGAACATCAAGATTTACAAAAGCCTTTTGCTAAATACAGCTATTTTATTTTTTTAAAAAATTTTATTTATTTATTTGACAGAGAGAGAGATCACAAGTAGGTAGAGAAGCTGGCAGAGAGAGAGGAAGGGAAGCAGGTTCCCCGCTGAGCAGAGAGCCCGATGTGGGGCTCGATCTCAGGACTCGGGATCATGACCTGAGGTGAAGGCAGAGGCTTAACCCACTGAGCCACCCAGGCGTCCCAATACAGCTATTTTAAATAAAGAGCTACTTTTTCTCTCAGAAAATAGTGAATTTTGCAAGGTATTTTCATTTTTAAATGAAGAGAATGTAAAAGACCAAAACGTATTGCTTTTGAATGGCTTTTTTAATCCAATGTCATTGAAGAAATCTGCAAATATCTGAAAAGATTAAGTCTCTCGAGACTGGGGAAGAAAAGTTACAGATAAGTTTTCCTTCTCAAAAGTGCAAACTACTGGAGACCTAAGAAACTACTTTGGCATAAAGAGAAATCTGATAACCTTATTGTGGATAAATAGATAATTAGTATTTTAATGAAATTTTAAAATAAAAGCTAATGCTTTTCCTCAACTTATTAACCACTACTATTTACCACTTTTATCAGAGACTTTACCATAATATTCAGAATAAAAGAGACTATTTCATAAGAAAAACTAAATAGTAAGACCATAAACCCAGAAGCCATGAAAGAAAAACTTGAAAGAAACTTAATCACAAAAAATAAAATTTTCATATGGCAAAAGACATCAATGACAAGTCAAATATTATGTATGAAAAAACACACTTAACAAAGTCAAAAGATAAAATAATGCCTAAGAAAATGTTTGCAAAACACATGACTAAATCCCAATATACAGCTTTCAAAAAGAAATGAGAAAGACAACCTAATTAAAAATGGGCAACTGACAATTCATTTTTAGAAAGTGTCTAATATTCAATTAACTTAAAAGTAAGCTCACGAAGAATTCAGTGTGTCATTTAAACACTGAAATGATTTTCAACCACTAAATTAAAAAAAAAGTTAACAACACCTAGTGGTGGCTATTTTGTAGGAAAGAGATATCCTCATGAATTCCCGGTGAAACATATGAATTGCTGTGAAATGTATGAATTGCAAAAACCATCCTGAAAACTACCATATGAGTATACTGAAAAAGAACAGTTGTCCTAGTAAAAGTACTTTTGAATAAATTTGGTGATACTATACTAATAAGAGAAATAATGACATATTTCTGTATTTACTGAATGATCCTTAAACAATCAAGACACAGAATAAGTGTGCTGTATACTTAAAAAAAAATAGTTAATACTTTCTCCCCAGATAACTTTTTCTGAACCTATTAATAAGACTATGTTCGGTTTTTTTTTTTTTTTGGTTGTTTTTATTTTTGTTTGTTTTTAACACTCAGATCAGAAGGGCTCAGTCTCAGTACTCATTTTGTAGTTACTCTTTGTTTTCTTTGCCCTCCTTGCAATTAGAGGAATAACCAATGAGTGTTTAGTTGGACAAAATATCAGAAACCAAAAGCACTGCTTTTGTCTCATCCAAAAACCTATAAGCTCTCTGAAAGCAGAGTTAAAATGCATGTCCTCCACATTTTGCACAAGGCAGGCACACAATAAGAATCTGTTGAATGAATATGATACATTCATGCCACCCTCTAGGATTCATTATTTCAATAAAATTTTCCTCTTCATCTAATGTGTGCCAGTTTATATCCTAGATGTATCTAAGACATGGTATCAGCCATGGGGAGTTTACCACCTCTTAGAGAAACAATGATATAAATCAAGAGTTACCGTGATACATTGTAATCTGCAATAGAGGAGAGTATAAAGCACAAATTAACTTTGACTGAAAAGAAAGGGCAGCTGAGGGAAATTTCACAGAAAAAGACTTTCAGTTAGAAAAAACTCAATACCTCTGGAAGTCGTTAAGAATAAGGGCACTCATTCAGACAACATGGGCTCAATTCTAGCTCTTTTATCAGCTGTGCATGTTTGAGGACGCTGCTTCCATTTTTTCATTAAATAAATGCGGGTAAAAATAGTACATGCTTCAAAGATTGGTTATGAAGATTCACAAGATAATGAATATAAAGTGTTTAGCACCATGTACCAATCACTACATGGTTTTGTTACTGTAACACTCTTACCTATGAACAGGAGTCTGCAGCTACAGAAGAGGTAAATAGCATTCAGTGTATCTAAGAAAGGTGAACACTCTGCCTGTGGGAAACCTAACTTAAACTAATACCTCTTCTGGGATGCAAACACTACCTCCTTCAAGATGCCCTCCCCATCCTGTTGCCCTAGGGAGGAGGGGAGGATTCTGCATTTTCAGACTATATTTCTTATACTTTTCTTACGGCTTCCATTTCAACCTCTCACTTCGTTGTATGCATTTACATATCTAGGGAGTGCATATAAATTGCCATGCATTGTGAAGGATTTGGTCAAATTCAGCTTAAATCAGACTCAAGTTCATGACTATAAGATAAAAAAAGGTTAACTGCCAGGAAGGGGGTTGGTCTATAAACGCGCTAGGAAATTCTACTCACTTGCTTACATGCTAGCTTCCCTTCTACAAGGAAAATAACCAGAACGCACTAGCCTGTTTTAGACGTGCAATATCAGTGTAAGAGGCCTGGTTATTTACTCAACAATTATTCACCATGCACTGTTCAAGATTACAAAGTTCAGCAGGACTTGGTAGAGAAGAGACTAGACGTTTCAACAAATGATGACAATCTGTCATCAGTGCTGACAGCAGCTTGGACAAATCGAGTCAAGGGGCCTGAAGAATGCTGCAAGTAGGCATCCACAGCTGAACGATAGAATCAATCAGCGGCCTTACCAAGGAACTCCGTTTGGCGTCACCTGCAGCACAACAAATAGATACGGCGACAGCGAAGCTGTAGAGTGCCAGCACGGGGTGCCTTGGGGCTGCTGGCTTTGGCTGCCAGCGTCACATGTACTCGGTCAACACACGTGTACAGAGCACCCACTGTGAGCCAGGCGCGGCGCCAAGGTGACCACAGCGGGGGTCCCCAGGAGAGGGTCTCGGGCTTTCCCCCGTAGCCTGCAGGGGGCTAGGGGGGCTTCCCACACGTCGCTTGTAAGGAGAAACTGGGGTCTCGCTGACACTTCAAAGTCAAAGCCGGAATCCTGCAACCTGCGGACAGTCCACCACCACCGGATTTGAGGAGGGGGCGGCGGGTGAGCCCGCGGGCAGCCACAGCCAGAATCCCGAGGACCCCGCACCTCCTTCAACCCCAGCTCCAAGCTCAGCCGAGAAGCGAAACTCACCGGAGGCCACGGGTGCTGCCACCACGGGGAAACCCTAATCCCCGCCGAAGACAGACTTCTAACAAACCCCCTTCCCAAGGACTCTAATCCGCTCGTTCCTTCCTCGTCACAACCGAACCCAGCGGTGCTGAGGCCATTGAGGAGCAGCCGCCTCCTTCAATCGCCAGCTAAAAGCTGGCTGGGCGGGCGGGGCCGTGCCGGCTCGAGGCGGGGCGTGGCGGCGGAAGTCCCCGCCCTTCTCAAGCTTGGTTGAGAATTCCGCCCACAGTTGCGAAAGTCTGGCTGTTTGAAAGCGGGCGCCAGAGGTGGCGGGAAGGTCCTCCTGTGCTCCCATTGGTGGGTTAGGGAGCCAATTACGAAAGGGTTGGCCTCTAGACTGGGCGGGTTTACGGGTGTAAGAGATGCCAAGGGGCGTGGTTTAGGACTTTGGCGGGGATGAGCCGGTTTTGTCAGGGGTCCCCCGCCCCTTCCTGTACCTGCTGGTTCCCCTCTAGGCCCCTCTCGCCCCGCGCTCTCCATTCCTAAATCTCAGCTCTCGGTTACAGCACACAGAATCCCTCACTTTCCCCACCGAACCCTGACCTTAAGGTTTTAGCACCTGCCCTTCTGATTCTCTAAGGTGCCTGCTTCCCCATCACCTAAACGCACTTAGATGTAGTTTTACTTTGTCTTCTTCCTTACTGGGTTCTGCCTTGTTTGAATTTGTGTTTTGTTTTGTTTTTTTTCATTACCGATGAGATGGCACATTTTCCACGTGTCTACTCACTACTTGAATTTCCCCAAGTGTGAATGCTCTTGTTTTAGGCATCTGTTAACCCGAGCTTTAAGACATCGCTGTCCAGGGTGCACTAAAGCCCGTTCTGTATCCACCTGCCAAGCTAAAACGCTTTTGGTGACTATCAAGGAATTAGTAGCCCTAGGTTCACATATCTTTTTCACCCTTTCCCATTAGTATGAGAAAAGTATGGAGTAAAATGCTTGTTTAAGGCTCTTCATAATCCAGCTAGTTTTCTTTTGCTACCTCACCACGCCACTCCTGTGATGTCTATACTAATCCCTCGTTACCCCACCAACTAGCATAAGGTTATGCCACATAATAAGTACTCACTCAATCCATAGCAATAAGGTACTGAACTACGGACTGAGCTGCCTACCGTTCCCAGGGTGCTTTTGTTTTGCTCAAGCTCTTTCTCTCGCCCCTATTTCCCTCTTACTATCCACTCAGTCTTGAAGACAGATGAGCACCTCTTCTGAAACCCTTCATGACACACTTCCCCCTACCTTGACAGAAATGATCCTTCCTACATCTGTACATGGTATACATATCTTACGTTTCTTGTTATCTTTTATAATTAGTTGCACATCTGTTTTACTCAGTTCAACGTCAATATCTTGAGGTACTTACATTACTTCTTGGACATCAATCATGCTTCATGGTCTCTGGCAGGCACTCAGAACAAACAGGTTAAATGAGGAAAGGAATGAACAAATTAAGACTTCTGTGCCAGAAAATATGAATAAAAGGCATTCAGGTAAATGGCAGTTGTTGAAACCTGAGCCAAGGTATCTGTTAGCGGGAACTAGGCTTGGTTTAAGATGGAATGCTATAGCAAGGATGCTAAGTGATCCCTGTTTCTTACAAAGATGAACGCATTAAAGATATAAGGGGGGGGGTACATGAGGAGACAATGTTTATAATCCCTTACATAGTACTTTAGAATTTGGTGAGTTCTTTTTTTTTTTCCTTTTTTTTTTTCAATTTATTTATTTTCAGAAAAACAGTATTCATTATTTTTTCACCACACCCTGTGCTCCATGCAAGCCGTGCCCTCTATAATACCCACCACCTGGTACCCCAACCTCCCACCCCCCCGCCACTTCAAACCCCTCAGATTATTTTTCAGAGTCCATAGTCTCTCATGGTTCACCTCCCCTTCCAATTTACCCAAATTCCCTACTCCTCTCTAACACCCCTTGTCTTCCATGCTATTTGTTATGCTCCACAAATAAGTGAAACCATATGATAATTGACTCTCTCTGCTTGACTTATTTCACTCAGCATAATCTCTTCCAGTCCCGTCCATATTGCTACAAAAGTTGGGTATTCATCCTTTCTGATGGAGGCATAATACTCCATAATGTGGACCACATCTTCCTTGTGAATTTGGTGAGTTCTTACAACCAACCTGTGAGGACCCAGGACAGGTGTTCATATCCCATTTTACAACAGAAGAAACAAGTTAAAAAAAAAATGACTTGTCCAAGGCTACACAGCTAATGCAAGACAGAGAAAGACTATCATTTTTTTTTACACTTAAAAAAATTATTTATTTGACGGTGAGAGAGAGAGATCACAGCAGTGGGAACAAGCAGCAGAGGAAGAAGGAGAAGCAGACTCCCCACTGAGCAGGGAGCCCAGTACAGGGAGTCTTGGTGAGGCTTGATCCCAGGCCCCTGGGATCATGACCTGAGCAGAAGGCAGACACTTAATGACTGAGCCACCCAGGTGCCCCTGAGACAGAGAATTTCAGCACATTTCCTTTATCTCCAAATCCAAAGCTTTTTATATTTAATATTATATTAAATGTAACAGAATTAAGCACATAGGTTACCAAAAAAAATGAAAAGTAAAGAATAGGTCAGAGCCCCTTGCCTCTAAAAATAGATTCGGATGAAGCTATGCATATAATCAATGAAATTTTTCTGACTGCCTGTCCTGTTTAACTCCTGGCCTAGATGCTTGATTATAAAGTGTGAGGCAGGACCCCTCCCCTCAAGGTACCCATACTCTTTGACAGTGCAAGATGCTTACATAAGAAGACAAATACACACACACACACACACACACATGCACATGAACCCACAAAATAATTTACACATGCAATGTAAGAATGGGTGATGAATCTGGGGAAAACAGAATATCTAAGAAAGGATCTATCAGAAGGAGTTCTTGGAGGCAGAGGAAAAGAGAGTCAATAGGAAGGTGGTTAGGATGAGTTACTGCAATGTGAAACCACACCAGCAATAACAAAAGATTCTTATATTTATGGGGCACATGGGTGGCTCAGTAGGTTAAGTGTCTAACTGGAATTTGACTCAGGTTATGATCTCAGGTCCTGGGATCAGAGTCCCATGCTGAGCTCCATGCTCAGGGGCCAGTCTTCTTGTCTCTCTCTCCTTTCCCCCTCCTCCTGAGTACTCTCCCTCTCCCTCTCTCTCTCTCTTAAATAAATAAATCTTTTTTTAAAAAAAAAAAGGATTCTTATAAGAGTGGAGAAGTGGGCTGGAAGGGGGGCAGCCAATTGAAGAGCTTGATACTTGAAGAAATGGGAAATGCATGCTACAGAAGTAAGGTATGATGTACACAAAGAATGAACTTAATAACATGTCCAGAGAAACATAAGTAGATAAAGTCATACTGGAATAATAAAAATACATGTGGGGGAAGAGGGACGCCTGGGTGGCTCAGTCGGTTGGGCCACTGCCTTCGGTTCAGGTCATGATCCCGGGGTCCTGGGATCAAGTCCCACATCGGGCTCCTTCCTCAGTGGAGAGCCTGCTTCTCTCTCTGCCTCTGCCTGCCACTCTGCCTACTTGAGTTCCTTCTCTCTCTATCTCTGACAAATAAATAAATAAATAGAATCTTTAAAGAATTTGTAACTTTAAAAAAAAAATGTGGAGGAAGAGAGAAAAACTGCCGAAGATCTTACGTGCTAAGCAAGAGATTATTTCTGGAATGTTGGGTCAATATTTATCTTGCATTTTTAAACAGACACACCTGTGAGCTGGGAGGGACAATACCTCTACCGGCCTTGTCTACATTTCTTTTTTTTAAAGATTTTTATTTATTTATTTGACAGAGAGAGATCACAAGTAGGCAGAGAGGCAGGCAGAGAGAGAGGAGGAAGCAGGCTCCCTGCTGAGCAGAGAGCCCGATGTGGGACTCGATCCCAGGACCCTGAGATCATGACCTGAGCTGAAGGCAGCGGCTTAACCCACTGAGCCACCCAGGCACTCCCTACATTCCAAGCGGAAATGTCATGCTGTTGAGGAGATGTGGTCCTTCCCATTCAGAACATCTATAAAGGTGGAGCTAAACCATCATTCTTCTTTACTACCTTCTCTCTGGTGTCAAAACTAACAGGTCAAAGCAACGCCATCACAAAATAAGGAGTGCTATCCTTAAAAGAGGACTGAACTTAAAGAGTATCTGAGTTCAAGTTCCAGCTCTCCTACCCACTAGCTTTTATCCACAGCAGTTTCTTTAACCCCTCTGAGCCTCAAAGTTCTTACTTAAAAAGAGGAATGATAATATCTACCTTGCAGGATTGTAAAAAGGGTGAAATCGGACTGTGTGAAAGAAATTCTAAAATGTAGAAATGCTATCTTACTGAGTGTTATTTAACTGAGAAAGATCAGACCATTATTTGCAGTATATTCATTTAATAATATTTTTGAGCATCCACTTTGCACCATGCACTATTCTAGGGACTCATTTAATATTAATTCATGAGTCAAAATGCTTGCCCTAATTAAGCCCCTAATTGCCAATTCTATTCCTGCCCACAGGCACTCTAACTTCACCACCACCACTTCCCCACCACCCTAGATCTGGCCATCCCTTCCCAAGTAACTGAAATAAGACTTCATGAAATTGAATCAGGTGGTAAACATACGGAAGAGAAGCAGACTTTTATTATGGTTGTCTGTATTGTATGGGAAATGCACTACTTCATATATGGAATTGTATGTTTATGGTGGAGCCTAGAATGAAGATCATGAACTTCTGGCGCTCGGAGCCATAGGTCTGCCTGATTCTTATATTTTGTAAAGCCTGAGAGTTCAGCTTTTCTTTGGGTTTTGTGATAACCTGAACCTTAAAGCAACCTTTTGACTTAAGCTGACTCAGATCATTTAGGAATGGATACTGTCCCCCTGAATTTCATGTCCACCCAGAACTCAGAATGTAACCTTATTTGGAAATAGGGTCTTTGCAAATGTAATTAGTTAATATAGATGAGGATGGGTCCTAAATCTAAAACCCGTGTCCTTAAAAGAAGAGAAGGAAGCATCTGAAACTAATGTAACAGCATGTGTCAATTATACACACATGCACACAAATATATACATTGTAGTACAGGGCTCACTTTTATTAATTTTTTTTTTTTTATTTGACAGAGAGAGAGAGAGATCACAAGTAGGCAGAGAGGCAGGTAGAGAGAGAAGGAGGAGGAAGCAGGCTCCCTGCTGAGCAGACAGCCCGATGCGGGACTCGATCCCAGGACCCCGAGATCATGACCAGAGCCGAAGGCAGCGGCTTAACCCACTGAGCCACCCAGGCGTCCCCAGGGCTCACTTTTAAAATGAAATTTTTAATTTCATAAAAAAGAAGAAGAAAGGGGGAGGAAGAAGAAAAAAGAGAACACAGAAAAACACATAAGGAGAGGACAGCCATGCGAAGATGAAGGCGGAAAAAGGAGTTATGTCACCATAAGCCAAGGAATATCCAGGGCCACCAGAAGCTGGCAATGGATTCTTCTCCAGAACTTTCAGAAGGAGCACGGCCCTGTCAACACCTTGATTTCAGACTTCTAATCTCCAGTACTGTGAGGGAATAAATTTGTTATTTTAAGCATCTAGTTTGTAGTACTTTGCTGCAGTAGCCTTAGGAAATTAATACAGGTAGGTTTTCATTCCTTACAACCAGTTATGACTAGGATGCATTTGTGACAATAGATTGATTGTCTGTGAATAGTCTAAACCAGTGGTTCTCCAAGTATGATCCATAGCCCACTGGTGGACCTCAAGGATATTCCTGATAGGTCATTAAATAGTAAACTGACCATGTAAGCGGTTTCTTCAGTTTTCATGGCAAAATATCTTGCAATTTTATGGTTTTTATTTTCACATACAACTAAGGTTCATCTATTAGGAATCTACCAAGTAAGATATGATGGATTACTAATGTTTAGAATTTGTAAATTAAAGTTATATTATGTAAGCTTACCAAGAATGGTGTATCATTGTTTCTATGTGAAACATTATAAAAACTGCTCATGCACATCTGAAGATAACTTAAATGCCCACTTTGGGGAGAAGGGTGTAAATAGTGTCATTCCCAGGAAACTGTTTTTTTTAAAGAGATGTTATTCCTGTTTCTTAATTATGAACTCTCTTTTCTTGGCTTCATCAACATCAATTAGGTTTGTTGTAAGCTGTTGGGTTAACTCAGCTGTGTGTAGTGTTAATTATTTAATAAATGAATTTGTACTTTCCCTATAATTTGACTTTAAAATAATATCCAAGTTCTAGTTCAATTTTTATCATTAGTCATCTATTACTAATATTATCAATTTATAATTCTTCTGAAGTTTGCTTATACTTCATTGAAATTTATTGGACACTTATTGAAATTGGAAATTTATTGAAATTAATAGAACTATTAGTTTGTTCTATTTAAACAACTGAAAACATATTATCAAGGCAAGTCATCAAATAACTCGTTTCTGAAAAATCTAAGGCAGTATTTGGGGATATAAAATCATGTAAATGATATTTCTCCTTTAAAAGTAAATAAATAAGCAACCCCTATGGTTCCTCTTCAGTTCTTCGTTGTCACTGAGTTATGTACATGGGGCAATAGGTCTTTTGCCTCTCTATGGTCTTTGACCAAAAGTGTGAGAGCCAATTGCCAGGATTTTCATTCACACCAAATTTTTTAATCAGAAAACCTGTGAAAGTTGTCAGAGGTAGTGACAATGATCATTTGATAAAGAGCCAAAGCTGCCAGAATCATACCTGAGTGTGAAATGCAGACCCTCTCAGATGCCACACTACTTCTGTTTCTTGAAACAAGATCATTAAATTGGTGAATATTTTAAATGTTAACATGTTCAATGCATATTAATAAAATACAAAATAATGATACCATTCCCATGACAATTACAGGATTTATTTTAAAATGTTCAGGTATTCGAACACTTAGATAGTATAGTCCCATAATGGTGCACATGTTTAAAGTTATTTGATGTTCTTCTGCTTTAGGTCAGGTTCCCAGAAGTGACCTCTGGCATGAAAATTTGAGTACATAGGATTTAGTAAGGAAGGCTTTCCCAGAGAAAGCTGTTAGGGAGTGAGGAAACAGGCCAGGAAAGGAGAAAAGTCAAGCAGGTGTGGGCTTTCTGGAGATGTGCTGGTCAATGTGACCCCATGGGGAGCTCCAAAGTTTAATCAGGATGGGGCAATGCACTCTTGCACCAGAGATGGTGGCAGGGCAGGGGAGAAGGAAACTCACAGGCACCTCTGGCTCTTAGTGACTCAAAGCAGCTCCCCTTGCCTGAAGCTGTCTTCAGAAAGAAGAGCCCCTCTGCGGTAGTTAGGAGCAAAACACACGGAAGCCAGCAGGGGGCAGGCAGAAATGATTCAAGGGATCTGGAAGGGTCTGGGCAGAGGGGCCATGTCTCACACGCCATCTGTGTTTGCCATCCTTTGATGTTGTCAGCGTATCTCTGGAGATAATATCAAACATTACGTTTGAGGCCCCTGGTGAAGGTGGCTTCATGTAGTTCATCTAGATGACTCCTCCTAGTCCTAGTATGATGGGACCTACGATGACCAAGATGATCCACTGGTGAAAATGTCAATAGTTAAAGTAGTGATCTTCCTAAAATCTCTTGACATATCTATCTCTTAGCCCCAAAACATTTTTTAAATTGAACCTTTTATTTTGGAAAAATTTTATTTTGGAAAAATTTGGAAAAATTCACAAGCAGTTAGTCGTAAGAAATAACTGGGAAATAACAGGGAGAGCTTCTCCACAAATAACATCATTTTCAAAACTATAGCATAGTATCACAACCATAATATCCACATTGATACAATCAAAATTCAAAACTATTGCATCACACAAAGATTCCCCACATTGCCCTTTTGTAACTGTACCCACTCTCCTTCCTCCTTAACACCTAATCTATTCTCCATTTCTATAATTTTGTCATTACAAGAATATTATATAATTATAGTCCTATAGTACATAACCTTTTGGGATTAGCTTTTTGCTCCGCATAATTCTCTGCAGATTCAGTCACATTGTATGTATCAGTTTGCCATTCCTTTTGATTACTGAGTAGTATTCCATGGTATGTGTGTACCACAGTCCATTTAACCATTGACCCATTAAAGGAACACGTGGGGTATTGCCAGCTTTTGGTCATTACAAACAAAGCTACTAAAAACTTTCCTGTGTATACGTAGGTTTTCACTTCCCTGTGATCCAAGCCCAGCAGTGTAATTACTGGGTTGAATGTTAGCTGCATGGTTAGTTTCTTAAATAAACCCTCAGAGGGGCTGTACTATTTTACATTCGCACCAGGAATGCAGGTGTGGTCCACTTTCTCCTCATCAGGCCAGCGTTTAGTATTGTCAGTATTTTTCATTTTACCCATTCAGGTATGTGTATAGTAATATCTAATTGTGATTTTAATCTGCATTTCCTAACTGGCTAATGATTGTGAAAATATTTTCACGTGTTTGTTTGCCATCTGTATATCTTCATTGAATTGTCTGTTTGTGTTTTTTGCCCACTTTCTAATTAGATCTTTTTTTTACTGTTGAGTTTTGAGTTTTCTACTTATTCTAGATACTAGCCCTCTCTCAGATATGTGGTTTTCAAATATTTTTTCCCAGTCTATCACTTGCCCTTCATCCTCTTTATGGAGTCTTTTACAGAGCAAAAATTTATTATTTCGATGAAATGCAATGTACTAGTTTTTCCTTTCATGGATCATGTCAACTCTAAAAATTCTTTCCCTTACTCTATATTCTAAAGAGTTTCTCCTGTGTTTTTCTTTCCTAAAAGTTTCATAGTTTTACATTTTATGTTTAAATCCATAACCCATTTGAGTTAATGTCTATGTAAAGTGTGAGGTTTGTTCTCTTGCCACAGATGTCCAACTGCTCAATGCCATTTGTTGAAAAGGCTGTCCTTCTTCCATTAAGTATAATGTCCATACTACTGGGAATTTACCCTAAAGATACAAACGTAGTGATCCAAAGGGGCACGTGCACCCGAATGTTTATAGCAGCAATGTCCACAATAGCCAAACTATGGAAAGAACCTAGATGTCCATCAACAGGTGAATGGATCAAGAAGATGTGGTATATATATACAATGGAATACTATGCAGCCATCAAAAGAAACAAAATCTTGCCATTTGCGACAACATGGATGGAACTAGAGCGTATCTTGCTTAGCGAAATAAGTCAAGCAGAGAAAGACAACTATCATATGATCTCCCTGATATGAGGAAGTGGTGATGCAACATGGGGGCTTAAGTGGGTAGGAGAAGAATCCATGAAACAAGATGGGATAGGGAGGGAGACAAACCATAAGTGACTCTTAATCTCACGAAACAAACTGTGGGTTGCTGGGGGGAGGGGGGTTGGGAGAAGGGGGGTAGGGTTATGGACATTGGGGAGGGTATGTGCTTTTGGGTAAATTGGAAGGGGAGGTGAATCATGAGAGACTATGGACTCTGAAAAACAATCTGAGGGGTTTGAAGTGGGGGGGTGGGTGGGAGGTTGGGGTACCAGGTGGTGGGTATTATAGAAGGCATGGATTGCATGGAGCACTGGGTGTGGTGAAAAAATAATGAATACTGTTTTTCTGAAAATAAATAAATTGGAGAAAATAAATAAATAAATTAATTAATTAATTAATTTTTAAAAAAAAGGTATAATGCCCATAGCCTCCTCCTCGTGGAGTCACTGGGGCTGGGGGAGTACCTCCACTGGAGCCCACAGCTCCTAGAAGGCAGTCCTCCCACGGAGCTCGCTCTCTCTGGATTACATAACCATGATCTCCTCTTACCTGTTCATTGGTCCCAGGGCACTCTGTCCTCCTTTGTGGTTTCCCCATACTCTGCCCACACCTTTGTAAAGAGTCCCTTTATTAAACCCTCCTCACATTACCCAACTGATGTGAGCCATCTGTTTCCTGTCAGGACACGGATACATCCTGCAAATGATAAATCTTCCAAACCCCAACATCAGACATATACAGTCAATTGTCACAAAGCAATGATCATTTATTTTTTTTTTTGAAAAACCATTTACAGGTATTTAGAGGCAAATGGATTTCCACTTTCAAACAGATGAAGATAAGCATGTGTCATTAAAATAGCATGCAATCAAATATTTCTTCTATTGTTTCATTTTGTTTTAACTGTGTCTGTGGTACTTGTAAGTGCAGTATTTGCTTACCTAACTACTATAACATTACAGTCAAATACTGATTATCTATGTACCAGTTCATTCTGTGCCAGGATTCATGTACTGCTCATATCATTTATACTCTCTGCATCTGTTTCCATCAAGAACTTTTTCCTGCAATCCCGTTAACACTCCGCTCAACCAATCTTGAGACCACAACCCTGCTCTGTCTCTGCCAGGTGACTAGATCACCCACAAGTTTCTCCTATCTATACTCATGCTGACCCCTTTTTGTGGGGGCAGATCATCAAGAACCAAGGTATATATAAAACTGATGAAAGAGCCATTATTTCCTCATTGTGTAAAAGGAAACAAACCTACCTAAGCAATCAGTGACACCAGAAGTAGGAGAAAATCATAAACCTTTATAGAGGAAATATTACAGTTCAGTGTTCCTTGATGTCTGATGATTTCTACCCTCCAAAAATTTCTTGTCTTTTACTTAAAACTTAGCAAATATATCACAATTACAAAGATTAAGTTGTATCTACATGGCCAAAATGAAGTGGGGTTAAGGCAACTGTCCAGATTACGCAGGATAAAAAAGCATCCTAAAGCAATGGCCAAACCACTCTATGCAAAGGCTAGGAAAAGACTGAAGCCGTTTCCTGCTACTCCAAACAACCGAATCCACTTCCACTGTCACTGCTGAGAGCGCGCCAGTGTGTCTGTGTTTGTGATGGAAAGGCTCGGGGTCTCTGCTACCTGAATGTTGGTTTCAGTTGTGCCCTTCATTCTGTGAGTACAGGTACAGACTAAAGGAAAAAGCTCATTTTCACCTTCCTTCTACAAACTGATTATCAATACTGAGCCCTAATAAATGGAAAACTTGTTTTTGTAAACTCATCTTATCTTAGGGCTGAGCCGCACCTCTGAATTCACCTAGCCCAAGTCCCTTATTTCATAGATAAGGAAACTGGAGTCCAGGTAGGCTCAGCAGCTGGCTCAAGGTCATATCAAGAGACCTGGCTTGCACTTTTCTCTACGCAACACTAATTACACCATCAGTTTACCAGTGTAACTACATGTGACAAACCTTTCCAGACGTTTCATTCAATATGTTTTCTCCCTTCTGCATTTTGTCTGATCATATCTAGAAAAGATGCTCAGGATACAGGTGAAAGACTATGATTCAGTCACAGCCAATCAAGAGGATATTTCCCGATACTTTCAAATAAAATCAGTATTTTAAATAAGAATGAAACCAATTTGAATGTTGAATATGAAGAACATGGGTTTGTCTGCCATGTTTTAAATCCGTGCGTTCACAAGCTTCCTCTGTGTGTAGGGGAAGGGAGAGGGGAAGGAAAGAGGGATAAATATGATGAAATAGAAATGATTGATAGATTTGGCCTCTCTTCAGCTTATGCTATGCTGCATACAAACCATCCGAATAGCAAAGATTGAGAAATACTAGGCCAAAGAATTTAGACTCCAACCCTTTAAGTAGTAAATGGGACAGGCCAGTGAAACAGACCAATGCTTTCAGTGACTTTTGCTTTGACTCTACTGGCATAGACAGAGTCCAAATTCAATGACAAATTTATTTTAACATTGCAGTGAAAGTGCCACTAAATCAAAAATGTAATAAAGTCAGTAACTATCAAGCAAATTACTTCTTATTTTTGTAACAAGGAAAAACTTTTTTTGGCAAATAGTTCTATAGTTAGAGAATATGAAGACACTTAGAACTAATCTCCCCAATATGAAAATGTCCCCAAATTATCAAGTTGAAAGGCACATACCACTGCCCCAGCAGTTCATCCAACGAGTCTTTAGCATGGGAAATTTTAATTGTGCTTTTAGCTTGCTCTCAATGCAATATGGCCTTAAAAAGTGACATCCGTGCATATGTATAATTTCTTTTCAAAGGGACCAATCCTCTTCCCCTTTTCTGGATTTTCACTTTCTGAAGATTGATCTTTGTTAGTTCTTTGTCTTATAAAGGACAGAGTCCATGATGGTCTTGGAAAAATGTACTTCACAGTTTGTGCTCTAGTTTGTCTATAAACCAGGTCTGGATTATCTTTGTGTCCTAACACCACTTTCTTAAAATATCAGTGTGATGGTACTTCCAAATGGTCATTTGTTGGAATGCAAAAGTCATGGATTATTTTCTTTTCTCACTGGTTGTTTAAGGCTTACTTCGCTTCCAGATGAAATGATCGGCAAACTGTTATCCATGTGGTATCTGATAAGATGCCCGACATTATCAAACACATGATCCTTGGTCCTTACCTTGAAAAGGAAGTACAAGTATTGAGGTTAAATGATAATAGTTCTCCCATAAGATGTAAACAATCAGGAAAAGAAAAAAAAAGAAAAGAAAAGACACATCCCTGAAGGAGATATTTGGCTGAATAACAAAACAAACAAACAAACAAACAAAAAAAGAAAGAAAAAGAAAGAAAGGTACTTTTCAAATCTATATCCCTTAGGAAACACTTGTCTCATTCCCCATTACCATTTTTTTTAAGCAATTTTCCTCTCAGTTAGAAAAATGATAAAAACTGTCACCCAATCCAAATTTGCAACAACTCTTTTTGCCATGTTACTATTTCATGTATCTTGTCACATCGCCATTGCTATAAATATTTAACGGTATATAGAAGCATGAATCCCAGGATTACAATTATAACCCAGCAAGCAGATTGTTGCCAAAATATCTTGTGTCTGTACGAAGTAGCCCTTCTGGAGAAGTCCTGCCTCTTCTTGGAGGCTCAACACAAATCCTGTCTCCTTCAAGAAGCCTCGTCAGACCTTCCTAATAGGCATTCATGTCTCCTTCCTGCAGACTTCATGGTAGCCCATTCATAAATATGTTATATGGAACTTCTTGCCTGTTGCCAAAGCAACTCGGTTTCCCTATGCTTGCTTTCTCTTGAGCTTTCTCTCTTGCTTACTCTCCATCATGACTCCACTGGCCACAATGCACTCCTTTGTAGGGGGTGGCTGGGAACTGTCCAGCAGCAGGACATCATGCAGCCAGAGAATAAGGCTTACTTTGCCTTATTCATGCTCCATGATTCTGCTACCTCTCTACAAGGGATTTTTTTAGTTCTGTTTAGATATTGGTTTTTAGCATATTAAAGAAAACACAATTTTGGGGGGAATAATTGACCTAATTTGAATATAACCTTGAATTAGATAAGGGTAATGTTTCAATGTTAAAATTTCTTGATCGTGATCACTGTACTATGTCTGTGTAAGAGAGCATCCCTACTCTTGGGAAATACACACTCAAGGATTAAGAGGAAAAGCGCACAAGGTTTCCCACTTACTCTCAAAGGGCTCCAAGCCTTGAAAACATTTTGATCTCCTTCATCTCAACCCCAAACCATGTCAAATCAGTGGATCAGTCCTGCTAGTCTGTGTTGTAAATTCCAGCTCACTCTGCCCTCCTCTCTGTATTTCTCCTACCTCCATTCTGATTCAGGCTTTCACTAGTTCTTACCTGGAATCCCCTCATTACTTTCTTCTCTAAGCAATCCTGAATACAAATGTCAAGTTATCTACCAGTGCAGGGATTATAAACTACCCACTCTCCAGCCGAACATACCAGGAGATGTTTTACAGTTTGCTGTGGGGAAAAGATAGAAGGTGCCCAATAGAGAGTTCTTAAGTATTTTGAATTAAAAATGGGGAAATCACCTATACAAATTTCATTTTGTGGCTTCTTTGGGAAAATCACATCCAGCTACCCTGGACCCTTACTCCAAATGGCAGCAAGTGACCGGAGCTGCGTGTGACTGTCCCTCTTACACAGGACATGCTCTTCCCAGTTCATCATGGCCCCTGCACTCCATGTGCATTCCATCATTTGCCCAGCTTTACACACTGCAGATAGTGGCTGCTGTTGTCCCAATCACAAGGGGGGTGTGTGTGGGGGGGGGTGTTTGTATGAGAGAGAGAGAGATAACAAAACCATAACATGAGATCTACCCCCTGAACAAGTTTTTAAGTGTACAACAGTGTAGTTAACTCTAAGCATAATGCCATACAACAGATTACTGTAACTTTTTCATCTTACAAGGCTGAAACCAATAGTCATTAAACAACAACCACCACCTGTTTCTTCCTCCCCACCCGGCCCTGGCAACTATCATCCTACATTCTATTTCTATGAGTTTGACTACTTTTGATACCCCATATAACTGGAATCATGCAATACTTGTCGTCCTGTGACTGGCTTATTTTAATTATTTTAATTTTAATTAGCAGGATATTCTCCAGGTTCATTCATGTTGTAGCATAAGATAGACTTTTGTCTTCTTACGGTGGAATATTCTTCTGTTGTATACTTGTGTACGTATACATACACACACCACATTTTGTTAATCTATTAATCCATCAAGGGACATTAAGCTTGTTCCTACCACCTGGCTACTGTGAATAAGATGGGAGTGCAAATGTCTATTTAAAATCCTGATGTCAAGGGGCGCCTGGGTGGCTCAGTGGGTTAAGCCGCTGCCTTTGGCTCAGGTCATGATCCCAGGGTCTTGGGATCGAGTCCCGCATCGGGCTCTCTGCCGAGCGGAGAGCCTGCTTTCCTCTCTCTCTCTCTCTCTCTCTCTGCCTGCCTCTCTGCCTACTTGTGATCTCTCTCTGTCAAATAAATAAAATCTTAAAAAAAAAATCCTGATGTCAATTCTTTTGGGATAAAAACCTGTCCAATAAATATAGACCATATGGGAATTCTATTTTTAATTTTTTGAGGACACCCCATACTGCTTTCCACAGCAGCTACACCATTATACATTCCCAGTAACAGGGCCCAACAGTTACATATTCTGCACACCCTCACCAAAACTTGTTCTTTTCTGTTTGTTTTTTATAATAGTCATCCTAACAGGGGTGAGGTGATATCTTACTGTGAACTTGATTCCACTTCCCTGATGATTATAGTTGTTGAGCATCTTTTTTAAAATACCTGCTGGCCATATGTAGATCTTCTTTGGAGACATGACTGTTCGAGTTATCTGCCCATTTTTAAATCAGATTATTTGTTTTTTTTGTTGTTGTTATTAAGTTGTAGAAATTTCTTATAGACTTTGAAAATTAACCCCTTTCCAGACATACAGTTTGCAAATATTATCTCCCATTCAGATTGTCTTTCACTTTGTTGATTGTTTTCTTTGCTGTGCAGAATTTTTTTAGTTTTATATAGTCTCACTTGTCTGTTTTTGCATTTGCTTGCATTTTTGGTGTTATATCCAAGAAATCATTGACAAGAGCAATTTTATGAAATTTTTCTTTTATCTTTTCTCCTAGTTTTACAGTGTCAGATCTTACATATAAGTTTTTAATCTATTTTGGTTTTTGTTTTGTTTTGTTTTCTTTATTTTTTTTCTTTAATCTATTTTGAATAAATTTTGGGGTGTGCTGTAATATAGGGAGTCTAATTTTATTCTTTGCATATGGATATCATTCTCCCAAAACTATTTGCTGAAAGGAGTATCCCTTCTCTGTTGTGTATTCTTGGCAACATTTGCAAAGACCATTTGGCCATAAATGCATCGGTTTATCTCTGGGCTCTCTGTTCTGTTCCATGGGTCTATATGTCTGTCTTCATGCCAGTACCATGCTGGTTTGATTAGTCTAGCTTTGAAATCAGTAAGTGTGATGTCTCCAGCTTTATTTTTCTTTCTGAAGATTGTTTTGGCTATTGTGGTTCCAAATGAATACTAAGAGTGTATTTCTATTTCTATAAAATGCTTTTAAAATTTTTATGGAGATTGCATTGAATTTGTAGATTACTTTGGATAATATGGAGGTTTTAACAATAGCAAATCCTCTAATCCATGAACATAGGATGTCTTTCCATTTGTGTCTTCTTTAATTTCTCTCAGTCAGCAGTGTTTTGTGGTTTTCAGCTTATAAGTCTTTTGTCTCCTTGGTTACATTTATACTTAAGTATTTTATTCTTTTTGATGGTAATGTAAATGAGATTGTTTTCTGAATTTCCTTCTCAGATTGTTCATTATTATTATATACAAATGCAACTGATTTTTGTATGTTCACTTTCTATCCTGAAATGGTGCTGAAATTATTTATTAGTCATAACAGGTTTTTTGTGGAATCTTTAGGATTGCCTACATATAAGATTATATCATCTTTTTTTTTTTTAAAGATTTTTATTTGTTTATTTGACAGACAGAGATCACAAGGAGGCAGAGAGGCAGGCAGAGAGAGAAAGAGGGAAGCAGGCTCCCTGCTGAGCAGAAAGCCCTATGCGGGACTCGATCCCAGGACCCTGAGATCATGACCTGAGCCGAAGGCAGCAGCTTAACCCACTGAGCCACCCAGGTGCCCAGATTATATCATCTTTGAAGAGATAATTTTACTTCTTCCTTTCCAATTTGGATGCCTTTTATTTCTTTCTCTTGCCTAATCTCCTGGGAGAATACTTCCAGCACTATGTTGAACAAAAGTGGTGAAAGGAAAAACTTTGTTTTCACTGTGAGTATGGTATTAGCTGTAGGCTTTAAACATATGGCCTTTGTCATGCTGAGGTAATTTCCTTCTACTCCTAGTTCACTGAGTGTGGGTTTTTTGTTTGTTTGTTTTTTGTTTGTTTGTTTTTAAATTATGAAAGGGTGTTGGGGCACCTGGGTGGCTCAGTGGGTTAAAGCTTCTGCCTTTGGCTCAGGTCATAATCCTGGGGTCTTGGGATTGAGCCCCACATCGGGCTCTCTGCTCAGCGGGGAGCCTGCTTCCCCCTCTGTCTCTCTGCCTGTCTCTCTGCCTACTTGTGATCTCTGTCTGTCAAATAAATAAATAAATAAATAATCTTTAATCATGAAAGGGTGTTTAGTTTTGTCAGATGCTTTTTATTCATCTATTGAGACGACCATATGATTTTTATCCATCATTTTGTTAATGTCGTGGGCCACATCAATTGCTTTCTTTGATGAACCTTCCTGGCAATCCAGGGATAAATCCCACTTGGTCATGGTATATGATCCTGTAGTGAACTATTGGATGTGGTTTGCTAGTATTTTGTTAAGGATTTTTATATGTATGTTCATCAGACATACTGGCCTCTGTTTTCCTTTCTTGTAGTGTCTTTTTCTAGTTTTGGTATATGGGTAATGCAGGCCTCATAAAATGGGTTTTTAAGTATTTTTTCCCTCTTCATTTTCTTAAAATATTTTATTTATTGGAAAGAGAGAGAGAGAACACGCAAGAGAGCACAAGTCAGGGGAGGGGCAGAGGGAGATGGAAACGCAGAGGGAGAGGGAGAAGCTGACTCACCGCCGAGCAGGAAGCCCTATGGTAGGGGGAGGTGGATCTCAGGACCCCAAGATCATGACCTGAGCCAAAGGCAGACACTTAGCCAGCTGAGCCACCCAGGCGCCTCTCCTCTTCATTTTTTTGGAAAAAGTTTAAGAAGCATAGACATTAATTCTTTAAATGTCTGAAAGAATTTATAAGTGAAACTATCTGGTCCTGGACTTTTTTGTGTGTGGGAAGTTTTTGACTAGTGATTCAATCTCCTTACTAACAATTTGTTCAGGTTTTCTATTTCTTTGTGGTTCACTCTTGGTAGGTTGTATGTTTTTAGGAATTTATCCATTTCTTCTGGGTTATCCAATTTGTTGGCATGTAATTGTCTTAATAATCTCTTATAATTGTTTAATATAATCATTTAATCATTTAATTTGTCATCAGTTGTAATGTCTCTTCTTTCCTTTCTGATTTTATTTGTTTGAGTCTTCCCTCTTGCTTTCTAAGCCATCTAGCTAAAGATCAGTTTCATGTATCCTTTCAAAACAACAACTTGTAGTTTTGTGGATTTTTTCCTATTATGTTTCTATTCTCTTTCATTTATTTCACTGCAATCTGAAATATTTCCTTTCTTCTGCTAATTTTGAGTTTAATTTGTTCTTTTATAGTTCCTTGAGATACAGAGTTAGATTGTTTATTTGAGATCTTTTTTTTTTTTTTCGGTGTAGACATTTATCACCACATTTATCAACTTCCTTCATATTGTTTCTGCCACATCCCATAGTTCTGGTATGTTGTGTTTTCATTTCCATTTGTTTCCAGATATTTTCTAATTTCCCCTTGATTTCTGTTTTGGCATTTGTTCTTTAAGAGTGTATTGTTTAACTCCACTTATTTGTAAATTTTCTCTCTGCCATTAATATCTAGTTTCATTCCATTGTGGTAAGAAAAGATACTTGGTATGATTTCACTCTTCTTACATCTCCTAAGACTTGTTTTGTAACCTGATAGGAGATCCATCCTAGTATTTGTGATCAAACATGTGAATGCTCTGAGTATGCTTGAGAAGAATGTGTATTCTGAGGCTAGTGTATTTGTCTGATAGGTCCATTTGGTCTACACTGTTGTTCAAGTCCTGACTGGATGTTCTATCCATTATTGAAAGTGGAGCACTGAAATCTCCCACTAATATTGTGTTATTATTTCTCCCTTAAGTTTTGCCAATGTTTGTGTCATATATCTGGGTACTCTGATATTGGGTGCATATACATTTATAATTGTTATATCATCCTGGTGAATTGATCCTTCTATCATTATATAATGTCCTTCTTTGTCTCTTTTAACAGTTTTTGACTTGAAGTCTATTTTTTCTGATACAAGTATGGCCACCCACCCCTGCTCTCTTTTGGTTATCATTTGCATGGAACATCTTTACCCATCCTTTCACTTTCAGACTATGCATGTCCTTAAATATAAAGTAAGTCTCTTCTAGACAGCATATAGTTGGATCTTGCTTTATATCTGCTTTCTATATTTATTGACTAAGAAGCCTAATCCATTTACATATAAACTAATTATTAATAGGGAAAGACTATTACCATTTTGTTAACCGTTTTTTGTCCACAATCATTTCTGTCCCATCCTCTGCCTAGCCATACATTTTTTAATTGGCTTAATGTCATTCTTCTGCTCTGTGCGTTCTTATGCTTCCTTCTCTCTGCTCCAAATATACCCCCTTTTAAAATCCTGCTGTCTTTCAAGGTTCATTTTACATGCCAGACCCTGCAAGAAGCCTTTAGTTTCCCTCAACCAGAGCACTCCTCTATCACGAGAAACACTATAATGCTTTGGCTGAACCATTCTAACATCATTCATACTTGTGTTATAATTATTTAAGCATCTGTTTTTTGAAATCATAAGCTATAAGCACTCTGGTAGCAAGGACAAGGTATGCGATACTGAACAGTGGTCAGCTGTGAATCCTTACACTTCTGTGTTGTAGGTATTCACTTAGTTCTAAATTGAAGTGGGAAGGGCAGAAAGAGCTGCCCTCTACTTGATCCTCTGGGGTGGCTCCCTCTCAAACCCCTCCACTAGCCCCCTTAGTTAGCACTTCCTGCTCCAGCTAGCAGGCTCAAGAGAAAGAAAACTCTTAGCTTTAACATGCAATAGGGTTTGGACTTATCACTCAGAATAACCTTAATTAAAACATCCTGCGAAAACCATAAGAAGTCGTCAATGATACCTTGCCTTCGGGATCCACCAGGAGAAGATGCTTTGCCTGGCCTCCCTGTAGTCCACTTAGCACATACTGGCCAGGAGATGTTGCACTCTCTCGAACCAGGAAGTCCCCATCCTTTACCAACAGGCTCTCTGCTGCCTTCCTGCTCAGCTTGCCATGGTAGCAGTCTTCATTCCGCAGCTGCTGCTTAATGTGTGGCAAAGAATGTGAGCTGGCAGGCTGGGCTGTGGCCCCTGGCTGAACAGTTTCTGGTGCTTCTAGAGTCAAAACATAAATAGGGACATCACTACCTCTTTCATTCATTCACTCATTCATTCGTTCAGCACATACAACTTGAGGCCCTACTGTGTGCTGTCCACTGTTTAAATAATGCTGCTTCTGGAACAAATGGGGTTTTTGTTTCCAGAACTTCCAACAGGCTTTAATTTAATGGTAGGTCCAAACATTGCCTTTGGCTTCTGTTACCAGGAAAAGCTTGCCCAGGTGCAGTTTTCCTTTCAGATGAGAAATGGAACTGACCCACGAGAACTGCTTACATAACTGCAGAGAGGCACATTACGTCCCAGGGGCTGTATGGTTTTTTTTTTTTTTCCCAAAGATTTTATTTATTTATTTGACAGAGAACACAAGTAGGCAGAGAGGCAGGCAGAGAGAGAGAGAGAGAGAGAAGCAGGCTCTGCACTGAGCAGAGAGCCGGTTGCGGGGCTTGATCCCAGGACCCTGGGATCATGACCTGGGCCCAAGGCAGAGGCTTTAACCCACTGAGCCACCCAGGCGCACCGCAGGGGCTGTATGTTAAAGAGAAAGAAGCTTATGCAGACCCAGATCACAGATAACGTCTAAAACATTCCCAAACTCTTTGAAAATGCCTACAGTAACTTCAGACTGGGCCCACTTTTTGGTATTTAGCTTTTTATTTTTAAACCAAATTACTAATGTGTTTCAGAGATGCTTCTGACCCCAAACTTCAAAGCTATACTGAACCTCACAGCATTCCTATTAAGTGACCACTCTGCTGTTTTTGTCATTCACCTGTGGGGATGAAGCAGAGTTAAACGGGTAAAGGAAGGCAAAACATCAGGGAGGCGCTGGTCTCAGACAGCTCCCCACAGTTCTGCAGAATAAATATTACATAGCGTCGATTGCAGTGGGGAATGAGAAGATATACCAAGTGGCACATAATTGTATTATTGATACCCACAGTGATAATAATTATTGTGTAGTTTCCATTTATCAAGTATGATAGGTACTGCTCAATGCTCTACATAAATTATCTTGTTTCATTCTAAAATAGAAATGGTCAGGAAGTGGATTTTAAAGACTAAATGATTTACTTGAAGTCACACCACGAATATGTTGTGAATCTCAACTTTGAAATGAGATCTATTTGACTCCAAAGTCCAAGTTCTTAATCACCACACACTAAGACCCTTGCCTTGAATGTGAAAATCTTCCAATTTTCAAAATTGGTCTAACCACTCTGCTTCAGTAGTACCTACAATGGTCCCTAGCAGATAGCAAGATACACAGCATCTCCAGAAGTAATAACATAAAATTCTTAGGTCTGTATCCAGGTAAAAGTTGTCTGTTTTATATGGCAAATTTACTGGGAAAATAACCACAGAAATCAGACTTCATCTTTTTAAATGCAAAGGATCTTCTGCATAGAAACAAGTTTTCATCACTATAAATGCAAAGGTGTATTTCCATGTCCTTATGCAAGGGTCTCACAAATGAGAAATCCTCTAAACTCTAAGTTTTACAACTTACATATGATAATTTCATGAAGTCATTGATACAGGCAACCAGGGCCCTGTAGACATAACCCAATTCTCCCATTAATATGTTACAGTTTTGTCTCTACTTAGGAACTTCTCTCTGGAAGGCACAATTATGATGTAGCATTCACAAATATATCTTTTTGAAGATATCTTTAGTCTATATTTATGGCTGAAAATATTCTCCTCTCCAAACAATCATATCTATCTACTGTTACCAGAAAAAGGCTGAAGAAATGTATCCAGATCAGATGAATAATAAATGAAGTTAGCCTTAGTGCTGCTAGCTTTTAGGCATAATCGAGAACTCTGATAAGTAACTGTGGACCCATTTCAGTGAGTGAGTGTGTGAGTGGAAGAGAGATGCGTGAGTCTGTGTGTGTGCGCGCACACACGTCGTAATGCATGATGGTTTCCAGTTTATTCTGAGATAAGGGTGGAGAGCTTTTGGACAAGGACAAAACAAAAGAAAAACAGACGTTATATCATCTTGAAAAGATGCAACAGATCATGGGCCAGCCTGAGAGTATGGATAATATTTTCCTAACATAGTTTCCCAAATTAGCACAAGAACAACATACACTGTACTGGGACATTTCAATCATCTAAACCTTTACTGAAAATCTAATTTTCCTAAAAGCAGAATATCTGACAGATTTTTTAAAAAATTTTGTTTTAATTTTAAAAGTTATGCATGCTAAAGGAGACATCCAAATGACCAACAGGCCCATGAAAAAGTGTTCAACATCACTTGGCATCATGGAAATACTAATTAAAACCACAGTTATATACCACCTCACTCCAGTCAGAATGGCTAAAATTAACAAGTCAGGAAATGACAGATGCTGGCGAGGATGAGGAGAAAGGGGAATCCTCCTATACTGTTGGTGGGAATGCAAGCTGGTGCAGCCACCCTGGAGAACAGTATGGAGGTTCCTCAAAAAGTTGAAAATAGAGTTACCCTACCACCCAGCAATCGCACTACTGGTTATTTATCCTAAAGATACAAATGTAGTGATCTGAAGGGGCATGTGCACCTGAATGTTTATAGCAGAAATGTTCATAATAGCCAAACTATGGAAAGAACCTAGATATCCATCAACAGATGAATGGATAAAGAATACTATGCAACCATCAAAACCCCCAAATCTTGCCATTTACAACAACGTGGATAGGACTATAGGGTACTATGCTAAGCAAAATGAGTCAATCAGAAAGACAGTTATCATATGATTTCTCTGAAATGAGCAATTTGAGAGGCAGAGTGGGGGGTCGTGGGGGCTAGGGAAGGAAAAAAATGAAGCAAGATGGGATTGGGAGAGAAATAAACAATAAGGGACACTTAATCTCAGGAAACAAACTGAGGGTTGCTGAGGGGTGGGGGGGAGGGATAGGGCAGCTGGATTATGGATATTGGGGAGGGTACGTGCTATCGTGAGTGCTGTGAATTGTGTAAGACTGGTGATTCACACACCTGTACCCCTGAAGCAAATAATACATTATATGTTAATTTAAAAAAAAGTTATGCATGCTACTTCTTTAAATCTAGGAAACACAGAGAAACAAAGAAAATTAATCACCTATGGTCCCATCATCAATAGTTTTTACCATTGTACTGCATTACCTATTATCAACTCCTTTCATACATAATGCAGAATTTGAGAAAGATAATAACTTAAATCTGGTTATTTATATAAAATTTCCCTACAGTACATCATTAGTTTTTTTTTTTATTTCTTTTCAGCATAACAGAATTTATTGTTTTTGCACCACACCCAGTGCTCCATGTAATACATGCCCTTCTTAATACCCACCACCTGGCTCCCCCAACCTCCCACCCTCCCGCCCCTTCAAAATCCTCAGGTTGTTTTTCAGAGTCCATAGTCTCTCATGGTTCACCTACCCTTCCAATTTCCTTCAACTCCCTTCTCTTCTCCATCTCCCTATGTCCTCCATGTTATTTGTTATGCTCCACAAATAAGTGAAACCAACATCATTAGTTTTTGATGCAGTGTTCCATGATTCATTGTTGGTGACTAAAATAACATAATACAAAAATTATTAAAAAATAAAATAAAATAAAATTGCCCTACAAAATTTAATAAGTTATTGACTTGATATAACTAATAACATATTTTCTCAGAAGTAGTGGAGGTTAAGGAAGCAACAAGAAAGGCTGTTCTGTATTTAACTGAGACCTAAAAAAGAAAAAAAAAGTGATAGGAATGATGGAAGAAAGTAATCATGTCACTTGGAGTTCCTATGGCAACTGAAGACATATTATTCACAATCCGAAATTCAGGAAAGTTCAAGATAGATAAGAATATCTACAGCCATAAGCATCTGACGGGTAAAACCTCAGAAAGGAGGCTTATGGCTTAAGGGAGAAAAATAACGTGATGTGCAAAATCAGATTAAACAATGACAAGTAATTCCAATGATAAAGAATGAGACATTTAAAGAAACCAATGTGAACTGTGAAGGTAGCATATCGACACACTCAATTTTTAAAAAGCACATGTAATTAGGTATTTTGGGGTAGTGATGATTATTATATCAGCAAAGGACTGTAAAAAATTAGATGTCCATTAGTAAGGGAATGGTTATATAAACTGTGATGTATTCATACAACAGAATACTATAAAACAATTGAAAATAACAAAGGTTTGTTAATCCAACATAGGAGGACATATATATCTAAAGCAAATATTAACAGTCTTGAAGGGAGAAATAGCAATATAGTAATAATAGGGGACTTCAATATCTCATTTTCAACAATAAATAGATCATCCAGACAGAAAATCAGTAAGGAAACATTGGACATAAACTACACATTAGACCAGACTGACTCAACAGACATTTGCAAAACATTTCACCCAAAAGTAATAGAATATATATTCTTCTCAAGCGCATTTGGGACATTTTCCAGGATAAGTCATATGTTAGGCCACAAACAAGCCTTAGTAAATTTTAAAAGAATGAAATAATATCAAGCATCTTTTCTGACCACAATGATATGAAACCAGAAATCAATTACAAGAAAACTAGGAAATTTGCAAATATGTGAAAATTAAACATCATGCTACTAAACAACAAATGGGTCAAAGGATAAATCAAAAGATAAATCAGAAAATATCCTGAGAGAAATGAAAATGAAAATACTACATACCACAATTTATGGGATGCTATCAAAGGCAGTTTGAGTTCAGAGCAATTAATACCTATATTAAGAAAAAAGAAAGATCTCAAATAAACAACCTAACTATACACCTCAAAGTTACTCTAAAATGAACAAACTAAGCCCAAATTTAATAGAAGAAAAAATATAAAAGATCAGAGCAGGAATAAATGAAATAGAGAGTAAAAAGAAAACACATAATATGCAATGAAAATAAGAAAGACAAAATAAATAAATTTAGCTAGACTTACCAAGAAAAAAAAAAGGACTCAAATGAAATTAAAAATGAAAGGGGAGACATTACAAGTGACAACACACAAATACAAAGGATCGTAAGGGACTACTCTGAACAATTATATGCCAACAAATTGGATTACCTAGAAAAATGGATAAATTCCTAAAAACATATAAACTACCAACACTGAATCATGAAGAAATAGAAAATTTCAACAGATGAATTAGTAGTAAAGAGACTGAATCACTCATCAGAAACCTCCCAGCAAAGAAAAGTCCAGAACCAACTGGCTTCACAGGTGAATTTTACCAAATATTTAAAGAGAAATTGATTCCAATCTTTCTTAAACCCTTCCAAAAAAAATAGGAAGTAACACTTCCAAACTCACTTCACAAGCCCAGCATTACCTGATACCAAAAACAGACAAGGATACCACTCATACACATACACATATACACATATTATAGGACAAATCCCTGATGAACATAGATGTAAAGTCCTTAAGCAAACCAAATTCAACAACACTTCAAGTTGATCAAAGAAAAGGATCATACACCATGATCAAGTGAGATTTTAGGGATGTGGGATCATTCAACATCCACAAGTCAATCAATGTGACACATCACATTAGTGAAGGATGAAACCAGGTGATCATCTCAGAAGATGAAGAAAAACTATTTGACAAAATTCAACATCCACCCATGATAAAAGCTCTCAAGAAAGTCAGTGTGGTGGAAATGTACTATGACATAATAAAGACCATATGACAAGGCTGCAGCTAACATCATGCTCATCAGTGAAAAGCTGAAAGCTTTTCTTCTAAGATTAGGAAAAAAGGATGCCTACTTTCCCTATTTTTATTCAATATAGTATTGAAGGTCCTTGCCAGAGCAATTAGGCAAGAAAAAGAAATAAAGGGCATCCAAATTGGACAGGAAGAAGTAAATCTGTTTCTATTTGGAGGTGACATAATATATATAGAAAACCCTACAGAGTGTACACACACACACACACACACACACACACGCACACACACACACAAAACCCATTAGAACTAATAAATAAAGTCAGTAAAGTTGTAGGATAAAGTCAATCTATGAAAATCAGTTGTATTTCTATACACTAATAAACTCTCAGAAATAGAGATTAAGGAAACAATCCCAGTTACAATAGCATAAAAAATAATAAAATACTGGGGCACCTGGCTGGCTCAGTCCAAAGAATATGTGACTCTTGATCTCAGAGTTGTAAATGCAAGCCCCACACTGGGTGTAGAGGTTATTTAAATAAATAAAACCTTTTTAAAATAATTTTAAAATACTTTAGAATAAATTTAAGTAAGGGAGTTAAAAATCTGTATACTGAAAACTCTAACACACTGATAAAAAAATTGAAGAAACAAATAAATGGAAAAATAGTCTGTGCTCATAGATTGGAAGAATTAACATTGTTAAAAAGTCCATAATACCCAAAACAATGTACAGATTCAGTGCAATCCTTATCAAAAATTTTAATGGCATTTTTCACAGAACTAGAACAAACAAAGCTAAAATTTGTGCAGAAGCACAAAAGGCTTCAAATAGAGCAAACCTGAGAAAAAAGAACAAAGCTAGAAGTATCATATTCCTGATTTCAAACTATATTTCACAGCCAGAGTAATCAAAATAGTGTGGTATTGGCATAAAAACAGACACATAGATCAATGAAGCAGAATAGAAAGCCCCAAAATACACCCACACTTATATGGTCAATTAACTTACAACAAAGGAGCTAAGAAAATGATAATGGGAAAAGGATAATGTCTTTAATAAATGATGTTGAGAAAACTGGACAGCCATATATGCAAATGAATTAAATTGGACCCGTGTCTTACACCATACACAAAACCAACTCAAAATGGATTAAAGACTTAAATATAAGACCTGAACCCGTATAACTTCTAGAAGAAAACATAAGGTATAAGCTCCTTGACATCAATTTTGACAATGATTTTTTGGATTTGACACCAAGAGCAAAAGCAACAAAAGCAAAAATAAAAACGTAAGGGCCACATCAAAACAAAAATCTGCACAGCAAAGGAAACAATAAATGAAACAAAAGACAACCTATGGAATAGGAGAAAATATTTGCCAATCACTGATCCGATAAGGGGTTAATATTTGAAGAACACATACAACTCCGTGGCAAAAAACCCAAACAATCCAATTAAAAAATGACCATAGGAACTGAATAGATGTTTTTCTAGAGAAGACATACAAATGGCTAACAGGTACATAAAAAGGTTCTCAACATCACTAGTCATCAGGGAAATGCAAATCAAAACCACAATGAAATAACACCTCACACCTGTTAGAATGGCTATCATCAAAAAGATGGAAGATAAATGTTGGCAAGGATGTGAAGGGAAAAAAACCCTCATGCCCTATTGGTGGGAATGTAAATTGCTGCAGCCCCCATGGAAAATGGTATGGAAGTTCTTAAAAAAACTAAAAGTAGAACTACTGTAGATCCAAAGTAACAGAATCACTATCTCAAAAAGATACCTGCTCCCCCGCATTCACTGCAGCATGATTTACAAAAGCTAAGATATGGCAACAAGCTAAATATCCATTGATGGATCATTGGATAAGGTAAATGTGATTGGTTGATTTTACACACACACACACACACATGAATATTATTTATTCAGCCATAAAAAGGTAGGAAATCCTGCCATTTGCAACATGGATGGACCTTGGGGGCATTATGCTAAGTGAAATATGTCAGACAGAGAAATACAAATATTGCATAATCTCAGTTATATGTGGAATTTAAGAAAAACTCACAGAAACAGAAAACAGACTGATGATTGCCAAAGGCAGGGAATAAGGGGTGGGAGAAATGGGTAAAGGGAGTAAAAAGTTACAATCTTTCGGTTATGAGATAAATGGGTCCTGGGGGTGTAACCTACAGCCTGCAACTATAATTAATGATACTGTGTTGCATATTTGAAAGTTGTTAAGACAGTAAATCTTCAAAGTTCTCATCACAATAAAAAATTTTATATCTATGTGAGGTGACAGATGGATACCACACTAAAGTTAGTGTGTTAATCATTTTACAATATACACATATATCAAATCACTAGTACAATGTTATATGTCAATTATATCTCAATAAAACTGGATAAAAAGAAAATAATAAGGATATTTCAAGTTCATTTGGACAAATCTCTAAAATGGAAGAGTGAAGTAAGTAAGTATAGAAAGGGGTTATCATAACCTCTAAGGGGCTATAACTTTTTTTTTAAAGGAGATAGATAGATGATAGGTAGGTAGGAGACAGATGGATAGTTATGAGTAAGTATGTAGATAGTTTTTTTAAAATTTTATTTTATTTTTTCAGTGTTCCAAGATTCATTTTTAATGCACCACACCAGTCCTCCATGTTCTCTTGCTCTCCATGCTCTCCTTAATAACCACCACCACACCTCACTATGCATTAACATTCTGGTCATAATCAGAAGAAACTGTTAATATCTAGGGAGTTGAAGCCAGTATTGTAACTTAAGGAGGTACATTTTATGTTATTTTTTTATACTGTGTTTGGATTTCTTCCATGAGCACTTGGGTTACTTTTGAATTAAAAAAAAATCTATTCATAGAATAAAAAATGTATACAAATGTCAGGATAGTCATAAAACTAAAGATGAATTCAGAAGAGGAATTAAATTGGTGAGAAAAGTGTCAGGCCTGCGGAACGATTCTCAGTTTTCTGTTGTGGGAAGAAAAGCTTACCTTTATCCCCCACAACATGTGAAAATGACTCCACCTCCGATTGTAAGTAGTTAATTCTCTTCATTGACAGTGGTTTTATTTTACAAAGTTGCTGTGAACACTGAATTAGTCAAAACCGAAACACTGTCCACAGGAGAAATGCAGGGTTAGGTTCCTCCAAGCCTCAGGTCAGTACATGTTCATCAATCAATAAATACATAACCTTGTTTTATGTGCGTTCCTGTTTAAAGACTCCTTATTTCATATATACTGTTGACTCAAGAACACTGAACCTACAGCCAATGCACGCCTGAATAAAGCTTATCTAATATGTGGATTTTCTCCATCAGGTACATCGCAACCTTCTGTGCTTGGGAACAATAGACAGCACTTCAGCACAACACTCGGAGATTATTTTACTTTTTTAAAAATTTTTATTTTTTAAAAGGCTTTATTTATTTGAGAGAGAGAGAGAGTGAGAGAGATCATGAGAGAGGAGAAGGTCAGAGGGAGAAGCAGACTCCCCGTGGAACTAGGACTCTGACGTGGGACTTGATCCCCGGACTCCAGAATCATGACTTGAGCTGAAGGCAGTCGCTTAACCAACCAAGCCACCCAGGTGCCCCTCAGAAACTATTTAAAGAGCAAAATCATTAACAAATAGCACAAAAATGCAAAATATGTGGCACTAAATGGACTGCAAAAGGATACCCATTTACAATACGAGAGCTGGAATGAGAAGGCAGAGCGTTACCTTATTTGACCTTAGCTGGAAAAGTGTGCATTGGGCAACTCAAATTTTTTCTTGCTCTGTGCATGTCTACATATGACCACAAGAGTGCCATGAGTATTTGGGGGTTACAAATACATATTAGCAAGTAAACAAGTTCTCCAATACGGAATGCATGAACTATGAGAAATGACCATACATTTTTTATCAATATGGGATCTTGAGTGTGCAAAAATTATAAAATAGGATTTAACTGCATTATTGAGGGGAAAACCACATTCACCTCTACAAAGTGCTTAAAAAGTTGGTAGAAAAAGATATTAACATATAATGTCAGTAATAAGTGAAAGTTTGAGATAGTACCCACTGAAAAATTATTTGTAATATAAAGAAAGAATTCTATGTCTATTAAGTTATATTACAAAGCCCTACTAATTAATATACTGGTATAAAACAGGTAAGTAGGGGATTAGAAAAAGTATAATAAAGGCTCAGAAATATATTCACATACTTAGAATCTAGCCTAATGGGGAGTGACATTAGAGAAAGAGGAGATTACTTAGTCAATGGTTTTTCAAAATTGGATCACTTACATAGGCAAAATGAAGTTAGACCCCCCTACCTCATAGAAAATATAAAGTCCATGTGAAGTAAATATTTTATTATGGAAAAAAAACTATAAAGCCATTAGAAGAAAAGATAGTACAAGCTGGATATAGAAGAGAAAATTTAATTGAGAGTACACAGAAAATATAAAAAAGATAAAAATGGAAGTCAATGAAACAAAATAGAAAGCCACAGAGAAGTGAAACCAAAACCTGGGTCCTTTAGAAAGATTAAATTAAATTTACAAATCTCAAAGAACAGTAATCAAGAAGAGAGAACACAAAAATTACCAACAGGAGAGTGAGAAGGCATCCTTCAGGCAATAGGAAGCTAAGAAAGGAACATTGTGGGAAAGTTCATGAGGAACTGACTCTAAGCAAATACAGGAGAATCCTACTGAGTTTTTAAGGAAATGACATTGCCAATGAATCACAATCCCTCCTTGTCTATGCCTTTTTGGCTTCTAAAGCAGACTCCAATTTATCAAGCCCACACCCACAGAAAATAGGTTGCAAGAAGTGGTGACACCCCCAAGAAAGGCACTTTCTCCATCATTGCCTTTAGATGCGTCCAAAGAGCAACCCAGAGGACACAGTCCAGGCTCATAGATAGCAATGGACAAGGAGACTCCTGTCCTAAAGCTGAACCAGAGTCCAAGCAAATAATTTTCTCCAATTCCAGCTCTGCTTGATGAAATTTGGTCATTGCTATGTCCAGTGACCCCTGTGTCTTGGATGCTTCCCTTTAGCGCATGTAGGTTTTTTTATGATGGTTATCTTATCCCTCTTTTCACCACCAATTTTGGGTGTGGGAGGGGACAGACAATTTGGCAAATAATAAGGATCCCCATCTAATCTTGATTGAGAGGACTTCATCCAGGTATCATGGGTTTTAAGCTGAATGCTCTAACTGTATGAGATATTTGCATATCCCCATACAGTGGGAGAGGGCAAGCATGTTCCATGTGAAAAGAGCAGCTCATGGATAGGCAGGCAGGCAGTTGTATACCGATACCTGTTCTCCCTCGCATGATGTTATAGAGTTCCCAAGTTATCGCTGGGCACATAGCCACCCTGCCAAAACAACTACTCTAGCTCCTTTGAAGCTAGGTCTGACCACATGTCTAAGCTGTATGGAGGGCAGGTGAATAGAAATGATGCCTGCCTTCCATTTCTGGGTCCATCCATTCCAAGGAATGTATGCACACTCTTCTTGTCTTTCTTTCTTCCTACTGGCTGAACACTCTTGTGATAGTAGGAGCCCAAGCTTACAGACCAGAGACCAAAGACCGTAGGCCAGATAAAAGATCTCAGGCTGTACTGAAACTCAGGCCAGAGATGCAACATCTTAGACCAGAGAGGCGGCCCAGGCACTGGGAATGACAAAGCAGTCTCACCAGTCCCGTACCACCAATCTGTGGGCTACAGGAAGTAAACTTTGGTGTTTTTTACACTGTTATTTTGAGGGAGTGTCTTTGTTATGACTGGCTCTACTGGGACAATAAATTGGTACACAGATTAGATCGTATCAATACCAGTGATTTCCTTCTGCCATGTTTGATAAAAATAAAGATTGTATGAAACTTTTCTTACATTGGTGGCATGATAGGATGCACTGAGGAGCCTGGGAGCCATGCCTGAGAAATCCTAGGTTCATGTCTCTGGAGTTGTTTTTGTTTGGTCTTACTGAACTAATCAGTAAGCTTCTGGTCTAACGAAGGTCTAAGTAGGTCTAACGAAGCTAACCAGGGTGTTGGAGGAAGTAAGGAAAGAGATAGCACGAAACATTATGGAGAAAAGGTTAAAAAGTGTATTTAAGACATTTTGCAGAAAAGTATGTATAAAGTTATCCCCACTCCATCTTACTTCATTTTTATTAAATCAATATTATTTATACTTTTGGAGCTGGAATTAATTTTTTTGGAGAGAGCAATGGTAGCAAGAAGCCCAGGAGGGCTATGGAACATTATAGCCTAGTAGGAAATAAAAAGTAAAAAATACCAGAAGCCTAAATTATTAAACACACTGCTGCCAATGCAGGGAGAGGCAAAAGGATGAAAAAAGAAGGCTGAAATCAGTGAAAACACATTTTTGATAGTACAGTTTTGGACAAAAGTGACTTTATTTACTTCCAACTAATGACAGGAATGTTATTATAGATTGATTTTTACCTTGAATTGTCTATGGCAAAAGGCAATGTTTCTTTGCTTAAATGACACAGATTTTTCCCCTTATGCTGTGCCTTTTATTCCAATGACTTATTCATTCCATAACTGGAGGCTTTTATCCACCCATTTTGCACATCCCCTCAGCCCTCTTCTCTCTGGCAACCATCGGTTTTTTCCCCTGTATTTATAGGTCTAATTCTGCTTCTTGTTTGTTTATTCATTTGCTGTCTTTTTAGATTCCACATATGAGTGAAATCACACAGGATTCGTCTTTCTCAGTCTGACTTATTTCCGACTAAGCATAATGCTCTCAAGGTCCATCCATATTGATGTAAATGGCCCCATCTCATCCTTTTTTATGGCTGTGAATTTTTATGGCTGTGTAATAATAATCTCTCTCTCTCTCTCTCTCTCTCTCTCTCTCTCTCACACACACACACACACACACACACCCCTTCCTTACCTATTCATATATCAATGGACACTTAGGTTGCTTCCATATCCTGGCTGAGTTTTAAAGATTTCTAACATTAGAGATTTGTTTATAAAGAAACTGCAGTTATGAATCAATGAATATCCCAGATCACCTAATTTGGGGCACCCAATGAATGACTTTTCTAATAATACACTGGTGCTTTGAGAAGTCCATGAAATAGAAGCTATCGAGTATATATTCTTAGCAAGTTACTTTTAATAGAAGTTTCTGAGGTCCAGAAACTTCTTTCAAAAAACAGTCCCTCTAACAAATACTGCCTTATCCACACTAGTCACTGAACACTGAACAGTTAAATTCACTGCAGAAATATGAATCAACTGTATATCCCATCATCCATGACCCGAGATACCCTCTGTGGTGAACACGGAGATGTGCTACCCAGATAACTGGGTAATTGTTAACTTCGTTATAACTACTTAGCCTCCATTTTCCAGACAGTGAAGGACCAAGTGCCCCAGATGTCAACAGCCAGCCTGCAGCTGACTGCCCCTTCAGGCTCTGCCGCACCAGCAGAATGCTGCCTTGCCCAAAGGCTTGCCCTCCCTCATGCAGCCTCTACCTAAAGACTGAGACAAGTGGGATAAAAGCCCAACCCGTTGGGACCAGTGTGGGACAGCTCTGATGGGCCTACTCTCAGTAGGGTTGGCTGAGGCTCTGTCTGGACTGCTTCTCCTTCTGCCGAAGCCTACTGGCTCCCCCTCCCTTCCTGATAGTGATCCCAGTAAAGACCCCATAGGCCAAAACCCCATCTCAGTGTTTGCTTCCAAAGAATCCAACCAGATTGTCTGGGTGCCAAGATGGGTCTTAGAAAGCTTGCAAGAAGGTGGCTCACTTGTCATGTGGCTGGCAATGAGGACCTTTGTTTCTTAGTTTAGGAGTTAAGATGGTCTGGTGAAGTCCGGGTTCAGCAATATCTCTTTCAAAATTCATCTTGTCTTTGCTCACACTAGCTGGAAAGTTGCCCTTGGCAGTATGGAGAGACTTCCTCGGCTGGCAAAAGGACTTTCTGAACAACTAGCTCTCCATCTTTGGAGTGAACCAAATTTGGCTCACCCAAATTTGAACCCAATAGAATTTAATATTTTACAAAAAGCATTTTTTGGTTTACTTATTTTTTAATTGATTGTAGGCTTTTTGTTTGTTTTGCTTTTATTTATTTATGTTCCTATTCATGTATTTACCCCTGGAAGCAATTTAGCAGGAAAATGATGTTTGTCTTACTGTATTTTACTCACAGGCTATGGCTGAAGAAAGGAGCCATGTTATTTTAGAGCTGTATAGATGACTTAACAAGGAGTTTTGAAATGAATAAAAGTAAAACCATCACCAAGCAGAGCCAGATAATGGTCATTGTTCCTCATGCAAGCCAACAAATTCAAAATCATATCCTGGCTTTGACAGTCCTTACTTCAGCAAAAGTACACAGGAGAAACCAAAAGTTGGGAGCCATTAAAGTATCTGAAAAGATTATTCAAAATCAAAGTCCCCAAACCTTGAAATCCATAACATCTCCACAGTTAACTATGGTATAAGACTGAGGTAAGAATCCTTTTCATTCCCTGAAAGTGAGGACAATGAAACAGGCTTCCTGAAAATGAGAGACAATGTAGTGAGTTAAATAGTGGCCCCCCAAATGATATGTTCAAGTCCTGATCCCTAGTCCCTGTGAATGTGGCTTCATTTGAAAAAAAGGGTCTTTGTACGTGTAATTAAATCAAGGATCTCGAGATGAGATCTTCCTGGATTTAGGGCCCACCTAGAAGAGAAAGGTATTGTCCTGGAAGACACAGGAGGGAGAGGTTTGAGACATAGAAGTGAAGGCCATGTGAAGACTGAGACAGAGACTGATGTGTCTACAAGCCGAGGAACACCAAAAATTGCCAACAGTCACTAGAAGCTGGGAGAAAGGCATGGAATGGCTTCTCCAGAGCCTCCAGTAGGAACCACTCCAGAACTGTGACAGAAGAAATTTCTGTTGCCTTAAGACACTTAGTTTGCGGTAACTCGTTACAGCAGCCATAGGACGCTGATACAGACAGTGAGCAGCTACTTACTTTCACGGTGCCATGGGCTCCCCAGGGGGTGAGCTGAGCCTTGATTTGGGGCAGAGCCAAGTCTACTTTGAAGAGCCTGTGTATTTATGTAGCAGGGGTCATTGAAGAAATCCACTCGACATGTTTGCTTCATTAATGAGGTATCTCGATGGGACTGCACTCCTCTTTCTGGTGCATTACCTGTAGTGATTAATGATCAATGTATCATTGTACATTGATACATAACAATGTATCATATCATATGTATCATATCAATGTATCATATTTTTACTTTGCAAACAATAAGTAAAATCGTGTTTGAGTCTAGAACTGATAGGGAGGGAAAAACCACCCCCATCCCATACAGATTTTAATACTGACTTCTAGATTTGACCTGTAAAAACAAGATGAGCACCAGGCTTTGAGAGAAAGAACCCTCCCCTTGGACTCCCAGACTTTCTCTGACAGCCCCTCAGCTGACCTCTACTTCAACACCAGATAAGAAACAAAAAAAGAAAACCCGAGAGAGGATCAGCCAGAGAAAAAAGAGAGCCAACTGTCCAGCAAACAATACAAACCACACCTAACACTGCTCAGGGCTGTGGTCCAGGAACCAAGAAAACACATGTGCCATACAGAACTTGAATATCTATTATTTAAACTGCCTTTAAAAAAAACAAAAGATTTTTATTTGTTTCCCTATTTGAGAGAGAGAGAGAGAGCCCTAGCAGGGAAAGGAGCAGAAGGAGAGGGACAAGTGGACTCTGCACTGAGCACAGAGCCCAACGTGGGGCTTGATCCCTCAACCCCGAGATCATGACCTGAGCTGAAACCAAGAGTCGCACACTTAACCCACAGAGCCACCCAGACACCCCACTTTTTTTAGAGAGAGAGAGATAGCATGCACACGCGAGCTGGGATGGGAGAGGACAGAGGGAGAGGGAGAGACTCTTATGTAGGCTCCACATCCTTCATGAAACCCAGTATGGAGCTCAGTCTCCCGACCTGAGCTCATGATCTGAGCCAAAATCAAGAGTTGGATGCCGAACCAACTGAGCCACTCAAGTGCCCTTAAACTGCTTTTCAAAATCCTCATTATTTAAAATTATTAAGAATGCAAAGTCTGTCGTCTCTCTATGCCCAAAGTTTTGTTTTGCTAAGCTCAGCATCAAATCAATTGTTGATGTTTATTCTGCTATTTAATGGAAAGAACCCACCCCTCAGGTTATCACCTTCTTCACTCTTACTCTGTTACCTCCTTTCTCTTCTATTCTATACGCTGTGGCCAAAATGATCTTTTTATTGAAATCTGATCATATTTTTCAGTGGTTTAAGAACCCCTTAACTACCTCCAATTGTTCTTTGGATAAAACTCAAACTCTTCAACAGGCCCCAAGCCCTGGTCCTGCCTGTCTAGCTTCCCTTGTACCTCCATGCCCCTCAGTCACATTGACCTTCTTCAAGGATAATCTCCACCATAAGGCCATCTTCTCTGATTGACAGGCTCTTCTCACCACTTCTCCATGACCCTCACTCTTCAGGTGTTAGTATAAGTATCTTTTCTCAATAGAGCCTTCGCTGACCTTCTCAGACCACACCAAGACTCTCTGCTTTCCTAGAAGTTTGTTCTTCACCTTTGGAGCCCCTATCACAAGAATAATTCTATTACGTCATTTTGTTTAATGTCTGCCCTACATCTATATTCCTATATCATCCATATTCCATGAAGGTAGGGATCCTGTCTTCTGTGTGCACAAACCTGGCACATAATATGACAACAAACAGTCACTGAATGAATGGATGCTAGCTAGCACCAGATTTCAGTACCCAATGGCACAAAGTATTTTGTGCCATCCAGATGGTTCTGTCCTCAGAATGCCAGGACAGAATATTTTTGTTTTTCTGTTTAAACAACTTCATTTGTATTTTTGGCCACATGGGCTACAAGACTCCTGTGAGGCTGACCTGAAGTGGCGACACTTGTGACATTCCACTGTCTTACCATAAAACATCAGTCCTTTTATGTTTCTGTCATTAAACCCCTTTAATGTGGCCCCAAAAGGGCCAACTTTATATTGGATTTCACATCATGATGAATAGCGCTATAATTCTTATAATATAAAATACAGAAACTCGAGAGTACACCAAATAGGGGAAGCCCAGTTAGAAGACTACAGCCTTACTACCTACTCCTTCTTTCCTCTTAGTCTGCCAGCTGTCACACATCATGTTGTCCCCCGTCATACTCTGCATATGGGATATCCTGAGGAGGAGTGGGATTTCTAAAGAAGGGGGGGTCAGGGCACCTCATTTCTTTGTTGCATTTTACAAGACATGACAGTCTCCATTTGCTTGGTTATGTGGATTTATGAATTATATTATCTAGTTTAAACTAAACTTACTTTCATAAATGGGTAAGTGGCTAAAAGATCGCTGCAAGTAAATCAAAGACGGAAGATCATTCTTTTATTACAAACTCTTCCTCAGCTGCATCCTGAGCTTATATAAACAAGAATGATCTAATTAGATCAGAACTCTGGCCTCCCAAAAGTTAAAATAACCAAGATCTGAAATGTGGATGTATGCCTATTCTGTCGGTAAATGCTCTAAATGTATATTTGGACACGTTAGCCCAATATATATACCAATGACATCTCAATGATATTACCTTAAGATACTGAGATATTATCTAATGAGAGTATTCAGCCACTATAATTAGCAACATATTTTTAAAATGTCTTTATTATGATTAACTCTAACTTTAAAATTGTCTATTTTCTGTGTGTTATAATCCATGCATATTAACATAATTTTATTAACATATTAACATTTTCTATGAATGTCACCAAGACATTTTTAAAATGCCTTTATTATCATTAACTCTAAATTTGAAATGTTCTATTTTTGTGTGAGTTGTAAGACATGTATAACATATTAGCATATATATATATATATATATATATATATATATAACTTATATGTGATTGAATTACCCTTTATTTAGGAGTGTCTGCTGATAAAAATCTACTGAAAGTAGACTATGATCACAAGTGTTTGTAAGAGGTCTGCTTCTAAATTAACATGGACCAGTTCAAACCCCTGTGATACTTCTTACTGTTGGTGTGGCCTAGGGCAATTTACTTAATGTCTCAAAGTGTTAGTTTTCATTTCTGTAAAATGGGGGTGCCTGGCTTAGAATACACTTGTGAGAATAAATGAAAGAATGTGGGTGAGACACTCACTGGAAATAGTGCCTGCTTACTAGATAATATCTGCTCAGTTATCTATTTATTCATTGATGCTGGGGCTCTGCACATGGTTCTTAGCTATCCCTTTCTGTACCTAATCCCCATTTGTCCTTTAAGATTCTGTTCTGAATTCACCTCCTTCAAGAAGCCTCCCCCTTAGTCCTTCCTTCCCCCAGGCTGGGTCAGGTGCCACTCCATAACATAATGTATGTTTGTTTCTCTGTCTGTCTTCTCCTTGAGACTGCAAATTCCTCGAGTCCTTAAGAAGAGACTAGAACTCATTTATCTGTGTATCTTCTGCAACTTCAATACCTGGTACAAAGCAGGCACTCGAAGGAAAAATGTTTGTCAGCTGAATGAACAGATGCTGAAATAAAAATGTCCACCTGGTCTACCTTTCTCAGCATATTTGACCCCCTATGTTCTGAGTCATTCTTTAACACAAAGTCCTGACTCATCTGCCCCTTAGAGACCATGGCATGAGCTGACCACATCAGGTTTACCGTCCCCCAGGATTACCCAGAAGCATTCATGTCTTACCGAGTCTCTCTTGAAAACGACCATTCCTTTTCTTCAACTGCACTATTCTATTTAACTCAGCAATGTTGCCTTAAAATACATATATGTACTCCACTCTATACCCAAATTTAAAATCTTTCTTGGGTCACGTGTGTGGCTGAGAAGAGCTTAACCACATATGCCAGCCCTTACACATTCCAAAATTTCTTTTTGCCAAGTGTTCTTCCATGAACCTATCCAACCTGCTGAAGAGAAGATTGGTGGCAGAAAACAAACACATCATGTATGCAGTGTATATACTTGAAGTACCAAAGTTTTCAAGTGCAAACCCTTAGGGTTTGGGGAATTTATTTATTTTTTTTTAAAGATTTTATTTATTTATTTGAGAGAGAGACAGTGAGAGAGAGCATGAACAAGGAGAAGGTCAGAGAGAGAAGCAGACTCCCCGTGGAGCTGGGAACCCGACGTGGGACTCGATCCCGGGACTCCAGGATCATGACCTGAGCCGAAGGCATTCATCCAACCAACTGAGCCACCCAGGCGTCCCAGGGTTTGGGGAATTTAATGTCTTCTTGATTACAAGCATCTTATTTCCATTTTAATTTGAAGGTCAGGGAAATATTATCCTGCTTAGCTAATTAATTTTTTCCACAAGAGAATTTAGTAGCAGGGACAGGTTTCTTTCCTAAGTCTGGTGATAAATATAATTAACTATGTCAACAAGCAGAAGGCTATTATGGTATTTATAATATACTGGCATTCAAGTTTTGAGTCAATATTTGAATAAATAAATGTCTTAGGAGAAAAAAAAAGCCAAACCTTATTGAAAATATTTGTATAGGTGTCTCTCAAATGCTTAAGTATAAATCTCTAGGAAAAGCCATAAAATTTATGTATTTGCTATTCTGGCAACTGCTATTAATTTGTTCATTGGTCAGGAATTTCAGAACAGTTTTTAAACATAGGCCCAAGTAGTCACACGAGGCCCCAAGCTAGGAACACCTGATTTCTGAGTGTCTGTGAATGAACGGACACCACAGTAATAAAGTCCTTCCTACCACAATAGGAGTGGCCTTATTTGTTGTGGCCCCTGGAGTGGGGGCTGGGTTCTTCTATCCCTCTATGGCCTTAGTGGCCAAGGTCTAGAGAGATGGCTCCCTAGCATTCTGGCTCCTTGGGGGAACTTAGAACCTGCTTTTCTTTTCCTTTCTTTTTTAAAAAATATTTTATTTATTTATTTGACAGAGATCACAAGTAGGCAGAGAGGCTGGCAGAGAGAGAGGGGGAAGCAGGCTCCCCGCTGAGCAGAGTGCCCAATGTGGGGCTCGATCCCAGGACTCTGGGATCATGACCCAAGCTGAAGGCAGAGGCCCAACCCATTGAGCCACTCAGGTGCCCTAGAACCTGCTTTTCTAAGGAAACAATGTTACAGCTCTGTGATTTTCAGGGGAAAAAAGTATCCCGCAGGAGGACTTTTTCCAAACTGCTAATACCATCTCTCACCTTCCCAAGATTCGGAAAGGCTCCCAGTTACGAACTGTTATCTCAGGGCCACAACACGGAAGGCAGCTCTATACCAGTTACAGACTATCCTACAGTTAGAGTACAACTGAAGAACAGGCACTTGCAATAGAATCTTCTATTGTTGTATTTGTCATTCCAAAATATACATTTAAGCTCATTAATACAGGCAAACCAGAACAGAAGAAGATGGTGCACTTGTCTAGGAGATAGCCTTCATGGCTAAAATTAATTCTGGAATTAACTAATTCTGGAAAAGTATATTCCAGGCCCCAAATAAAGGCTCTTCATAAGTTTTGATCTACTTACATTAGCTTAAGGCACATATAAACCATGAAAGTATAAGGGGTTACTCTGTTTGTTGGATTTGACAAGAATTAAAACCAAGATAAACAAAAAACTAAATTGGATTCTATGACAAAGATTACACTTATAAAAAGAAGTATCTTGAATAAAGCTGAGACAGTACCTCTATATCCATTAATCCCTTCATAAATGTGTTTTGGGGTTCTTGACAGGGAAAAAAGGGGGATCATGCCCCTTTTCTCCAATGGGAGTGTTGTGACTGAGCATATGTTACATTATTCTAGGAATGATGGCTGTTTCCCTTCAGTGAGTTCCCTTCAGAAGCCAAGTGACTGAGGACAGAAGGACGTCCCAAGATGATTTGTTTAATGGCGAGGAGGAAGATGAGCTGGGAAGGAAGGTGTATATGGGACCAAAAACGCTGGAGTTCCTTAGGACTCTATTCTAGGTCCAAGTCTCTCTCTCTCTCCTGTCCTCTAACTGTGCAGTGATCTAGAAAGGGATCCAGGCACACCAGGAATTCTAATTCCCGTTTATACTTTTCATGCTCTCTCCCTCTCTTGCCCCTCCTTCCCCATTTCCTTTTCTGTGCCTGGATAATTCCCATTCATCCCTCAGGTCCTGGTTTCACTGTTTGCTTGTAGAACGTTTAGGAAGACCCTCTATAGCCCCCTCGATTAATTTAGGCTTCCCTGTTATTTGTCCCCATAACATGCTGGGCTTTGAAACGCTCATCCTATCTGTAAGCATTTGCTTAAGGTGTGTCTTCCTGCTTAGACTGCAAACATGAGTACTAGTTGTGACTCCATTCCTACCACCTGGCATAGGACCAGACCCACAGGAGGGCCTCGTAAATAACCACTGAGTGAAGTGTTGTATAAATGAAGAGATACAGTCAGATGAAACAGGACGTGGAGATATTTCCAAGTGAGCTTCAGCACAGGCAGGAAATGATTGTCATGCTATGGGGCATATGTGATATGTTCCTGACTATTATTAAATCCTTAGGTTAGGGATTTCTGAGTAAGGGAAAGGAGGGAGGGAGGAATATAGCTCCTAGGGATCATAGGTGTAAAAAGACATTTACACTTACCATTAGCTTAATTTGTTTTAGTCATATTATTAAAAGTTAGGTTAAAGTTGTTAATGACTTTAAATAATGGCATGGAATTTTAACATCTATCAAAAAGAACCATATTTTTAGAGAATTAACAATACTATCTTAGCTCACTTCTCCTATTATTTTTGCATGGTGGAGGGAGGTAGTAATCATAGCTGTATCTAAAATGATAAATTTTCATGTATCCCCCCTGTACAAGAAATAGTAAAATCAGGGACACCTGGGTGGCTCGCTCAGTCACTTAAGCATTTGACTCTTGATTTTAGTGCAGGTCATGATTCCAATGTTGTGAGATCAAGCCCCATATTGTAAGATTCTCCCTCTTCCTCTGCCCTGACCCCCCTATTTTCTCTTTCTCTCTCTCAAAAAACAACAATAATAAAATTAATAGATTACATTGGCATAAGTCCGTAAAAGTATGAAAGTATCCTTAGAAGTGACTACTTTCTAGGTGGTAAGTTCCTGCTAATTTAAGTCCCTGAGTTTCGTTACCCAACTTTATCCTCCATCCTATTACTTATATCATCCAGTTCTCTCCCCCTCTAATGCTGCAAAACTTTGCTTCCCAAAGAAATAAGTACTTTCAACAATTTATAAGAATTAAATGACTAACTAGTAGCATGACCTTATGGAACCATATTTCCAGTTTGGTGGCTGACGTTCTACATTTGTGTTGTGGGAAAGTTGTGTCCAACACCAATTATCAGGTGCAGTAATAAGACACTTAATTCCCTGGGAAGTGTGAGGTACATGGCCCCCTAATTGGGACCCTCACATTTCAGATTTCTTTTTGTTTTCTGCTTAAAAGATTTTATCTTAATCCTAATGGATTTGACACACATCAATTTTCACATTAACTTAATGTCTGATATTCTTTGAAGTGGAACTCCCTTGAGTTTTAAGCAGAGAAAGCAGCTTTCCAGGAAGACGTAATATGATGTGAAAGCAGGGCAAGACTTCCTAATGTAGAATGATGGTGTGGTCGAGCACACAAGCAAGAGGCAAAACCATGAACAGTCCAAGTGACGCACATGTGGCATTCTGGGCCACTCAGAATGTGGGAAGCCTGCAGCTGAAGCATTATGTGTCTGGTTATATACACCCGCTTTCCCCATGAGGTGTTTAAGAGCCAGGGCCACACACCCCCATATGACTTGCAAGGAATAAGGAGAGTGGCAGATGGGGAAAGACAATTGTACCTACCTATTGCTCGGCTTTGTTCTAAACAGTTCTCGTACACACTGCTACACTTGGAGTTCCCAGGCTGCGCCAAAAAAAAAAAAAAAAAAAAAAATTGTGAAAGATCTACAAACGCAGCATACAGTCAGACTTTCAAAAAACAAACAGAACACTAGTAACACCAGTAATGCTCCCAGCAGACAACTTCACTTTCTGACACGGGAAGTGTCTGATAGGAAACTGAGATTTTGGGTGGGCAGTGGGGACTCCTGTGATAGTGCATTCCCTGGGGGCTGCAGAGGTGGGTCTGAAGCAGGGAGTCATAAAGGCTGACAATATAAGGCCTATAGCCTGAGGGTTACTGCTTTGCTTGGGAGGTCCCATTCCAGGATTCAATCCGAGTCTCAGCCAGAAAGTGGGATTTCCAGGACACTTGTATAAACACTCAGTATTTAGCAAACCTCTATCTAACAGTGACAGATTGGAGCCCTCCTCTATTGAGGTTATGCCCGGCTCACTTTCCATCTTTGAAAATCTTTTCCATCAAAGGGTTGCAATGATCCCAAATATAATAGATAGATAGATAGATGTCTTCAATAATGGAATGAGATCACTGATGTCTTTGAAAAGGACAAGATCTATACTTCAGAAAGATCATTCTGGCAGTACCACGCAGAAGGCTTTGGGGGAATGAAATTTGAGACAAGGAAGGGGTTTTCAGAATCATGAGAGCAAGTGAAGACCAGAACTTAAAAGGTGCAACAGGAAAGACAGAGGTTGGGTAGATTCAAAAGATTTCGTCGTAGACTCCTAGGTCTTGAAGACTGAGCTGATATGGAGTCCAAAGTGTGAGAAAAACAAAAGACTGCAGATTAATGACATAACAGCAGTGCCATTAATATACATGAGTAAATCAATAGAGGATTGTGGTTTGGAGTCACAGAGAAAATGCTGAGTTCAATCTTAAGACAAACAATGTAATGCTTATGGCATTATAGCTGGAGAAATAGGTAATGGCTGAAAACAGAGAAGCTGGAGGAGTGTGTACACAAATGTCATGCCAGAAGAGAAATCAAGGACAAGGGCAAGGCCAAAGACAGAGAAAGGATGGTAAGGTCAAGGGCTTGGGTTTGCAGGGGAGGGAGTAAAAGAAAATCGAATATAAAGAAAAGATATTATAGCAGCATTATCAACAATAGCCAGACTATGGAGAAAGCCTAAATGTCTATCAACTACTGAATGGATAAAGAAGATGTGGCATATACACAATGGAATGTTACTCAGCCATCAGAAAGGATGAAATCTTGCCATTTGCAATGACATGGATGGAACTAGAGTGTATGATGCTAAGTGAAATAAGTCAGTCAGAGAAAGACAAATACCATATGATCTCACATGTGGAATTTAAGAAAGAAATCATATAAGCATATGGAAAGAGGGGGAAGAAAGGAAAGTGGGAAACAAGTCATAAGCAACTTTAAAAAAAAAAACCCTATTCATTTATTTGACAGAGATCACAAGTAGGCAGAGAGGCAGGAAGAGAGAGAGGGAGAAGCAGGCTCCCCACTGAGCAGAGAGCCTGATGCGGGGCTCGATCCCAGGACCCTGGGATCATGACCTTAGCTGAAGACAGAGGCTCTAACCCACTGAGCCACCCAGGCGCACAACTCTTAATTACAGAGGACATACTGTAGGTTAATGGAGGGTGGTGGGTAGGGAATGGGCTAGGTGAGGGGTGGGCATTAAGGAGGGCACTTGTGAAGAGCACTGGGTGTTGTATGTAAGTGGTGGATCACTGAATTCTAGTCCAGAAACCAATACTGCACTATATGCTATCTAACAAAATTTAAATTTTAAAAAAGATGCCAAAAAGAAAAGAAAAGAAAAAAGTAACTTACTTGGAAACACACCAACAATAAGATATGTTGATGGATGATAGCTACATAGGATGACAGGGCAAATTCAGTGAAACGTTAATTGTAGTTAACTGTAGACTCTTTTTTTTTTTTTTTAAAGATTTTATTTATTTATTTGGCAGACAGAGATTACAAGTAGGCAAGAGAGGCAGGCAGGGAGAGAGAGGAGGAAGCAGGCTCTCTCTCGATGTGGGGCTCGATCCCAGGACCCTGGGATCATGACCTGAGCCGAAGGCAGAGGCTTTAACCCACCGAGCCACCCAGGTGCCCCAACTGTAGACTCTTGATGGTGAATGTATGAGTGTTCACTGCATAATTATTTCAACTTTTCTGTATGTTTGAAAACATTCATAATAAAATATTGGAGAACATGAAATAAAGTGAAAAAAGCAGCAACTAGAGATGGGGGACAAGAATGACACAATAGAACTGCTTTAGAAGATCACAGAAGAGGTCTAAAAAGAGGAAGAGGCAGCCTGCAGGTACCCGATTCTGTAGACAGGTTCAGAAGACTGAAGAAGAAAATTGATTGAGGAATTAAGCCATCGGTGAACCACAGGTAACTACTGTAAAGGTCATTTCTGTCAAGTTGTCAAGCAGAATTCAGATCTTAGAAATGCAGTGCTGATGTGATAGAGACAATGTTTTCTAGATGTCTGTGCGTATAAGGAAAATGAGAAGGAGGTGAGACATTACGAGTTGGTTGGAGGGGTCCAAATTTATTTCTGGATGGAAAAGAGATAGCCAGTAGACAAAGAGTAAGTGAAGACTGAGATGGGGTTGGGGGGTTAATGGACAGAACCAAGGCAGAGGGTTGGAAGGGGGCGATGGGACCAGGAGCTCAGGGGCAGGACTGGCTGGGGGGCCAGGAGCTGAGGAGGAGCAGCAAGGAGAACAGACCAAGACTGGAGATGGGGACGGGTGACGGGAGCACCCCATGCTGGCCTGCCAGGGTCTTCCCAGCAAAGGGAGACGTGAAGCCATCCACGTAGGCCGAGGGCGGGGGACTCGGAGTGAAAATGATGGAGTGCGGGCTCCGACAGTGATTCATTCTCTGGCTCTGTCCTGAGGAGGATGATACTTTCTCTAAACTCGCATTTGGAAACTCTCAAATTAAACTCTCCAGGCGCAAGGACAGAATCACATTGCTAAGTTTCAGTAACAATAAAACATCCCTTACCAAATAGCACAACTTCTCACACCGAATGGGGCAGTAAGCCATGTGTTCTGTGGCTTGGACTTTGAGCCGCACGTCGGAAACACCCCCCGCAGGTGGCTGCTTCCCTGGGATTTCATTGTAGTACTCACGGTCTTCTCTCTCCTCGCTGGGACCATCACTGGGCACCTCCTCACTGTAAGGGAAAAAAAGAATCCCCTAGAAGCTGGGCGGGAATTCGGATGCTGCAGGGGAGGCAGAGGGATCAGAACCACACAAAATCATCCTGAAAAACTCTGCATTCATGTTTTAAGTTTATAGCTGTTCAGAAGTGATGTCAAACATCTGGATGGAAGCAGCCAGATGGTTGTTTAGCTTTCCATAGACAATTAAAGTAGGCTAAGCCAACAGAAAGTGCCAAGGGTGATGCTTTTGGGTCTCCTCCCAGTGATTAAGAAACACACACACACAAACACGCACACACATACACACATACCCACATACCTATGAGCTCTCTGAATGTATGTCATTTTTGTCAGTAGGATATAAAAACAAGATTTTCCTTAATATCTTTAGCATGCTTTGATTGTACCATTTTGGAAATGTTTTGCTAAAAAAAAAAAAAATTAGATATTGGGCAGAGGGCCTGGCCCCGTTTATTAAACCAAGATGAAAAGCACAAGGGCTCTGGCCAGCTATCTTGTCTGCACAAATCTGGAGGAATATATGGGATTTATAAAGAAATATTGGAACCATATGTGGCAAGTGGGTAGATTTATGTAAACATGCATTGTTTTAAAAATTGAAACAGGACAAAAAAACAAACAACTTTCCTTCCAAATTGGAATTAGTAGAAGTTTCTTATGAAAAAGAATAAATCAAGTCCTTTTGGATTGAATTGACTCCACTAACAACCGACATAGTTTTGTTGGGTTCATTACATGTCAACAGCATGATAGTACTAAGATGTAAGTGTTATCCTGGGAAAAATTCAACATGAAGGCCTCCTGGTAACCCCCTCTCGTTTGCTACCCCAGACCACCTTATAAAAGCAGATCCCCAAACCCAGCGTTTACTGATACACAAAATAATTAATTGGGGGATGAGTGCATTTATAAGGGGCCAAGAGTGAGTTTTGTCTCTCCGTGTGAATTCTCCAAGGCAGAGGTCTCACCATACCCCACACGTGCTGGAGTCTGTATGGCCTGAAGGATTCGGCTTTCCTTACAGACTCTCTGTGCCTCAGACAGAACCCGCCACTTCCTTGGTTCACATCACCTTCCAGCCCCCCACACTTTAGCTGGAGCACCTCTATTTACACTGCAAACCAGCAAACTAGCAGTGATTCTAGCTACAGACATTCGATTCTTACTATTTCGCACTTCATTCTTGATTTTTTTTTTTTAAGTTGTATGCAAGGGATCTGGGACTGACAATTCTGAGAAATGTACTGATGTCTGTTATTTTTATGATACCACTTAATTCATAGCTCTGTAGAATAGCAGAGAAACAGGGCATACCCCTTCCTACTTTGAGTGTCTCTTTTAATTTTGAAACAAAGCAAGAGGAAATATCTGGACAAATATAAATGGAAGGAAAATAGAAAATGCCATTACGTGTTCATACTGAAACTGCCTATTTGTAAGAAAAGAAATGATCCATTTTATGAGCTTGAAAATTCATTTTAAAATAAAGCAGAATCAATACAGTAAGTCAAGTAATTATAGAACACTTGGCTGACCTTTCAAAAGAAGTATTCAAAGAAGGATTTTTCAAATACTGTTTAAACCGGAGTTCAAAAGCCTGCCCTATGGTGCTTATGACATCTTGGGCCATCCCACTGCGGCATTCCAGTATGTGACAGGCTGCAAGAGGGTGTACAAAAATAAAGAAAAAAACTGTCATAAATATTCAACAAGAAGCGGTTATATAAAGCTAAAATACTTTCAGAACATGAACTTTTAACTGAGTAAAAGGGAGCAGGTTTACAAGCACTCTTCGGCCTTCCAGGGGCGGAAAAGAGTACCTCCTACTTCATATGCATCAAAGAGAAGAAACGTCCATTTAAATATCTCAGAACACTGACAAATTCTGGTCTCAAAATAGGTTTTTGGGCCCTCTCTTTTATAAAACTAGACTAATCTTAACCAATAATGTGACTCGAGTTCAATGTTAGCTCTAGAATTCAGTACAGGAGACACTTAGGGCAGCAATCTGGCAGGAAGATGAGGTCTTCGCATGGTACTTTGTCTTTGCAAAAATATAACTTTCCAAACCTCCCCCTGACTTCCCCACACCCCACTCCCCTCAAAGTGTGGGATGAGCTGCTGGTGAAGGCAGGAGCTTTATAACACCCCTTTGCCCTGTCATTGCTACTATAAAGCAGCGATGGTGTGATGATCCCGGTCTTCAAAATCCTACTAAAGAACTATCTCCATCAAGTATCAAAAAAATATTTTTTCTTTTTAAAAAGCAAGTTTTGTGACGATGACCAAAAGATATTAAAATTTTTATTAGGTTTTTTTCTCTGAGAAGCAGCTACTGGGAAGGGGAAAATGAAATTTGCACAAGTAATTTACAGAAATAAATTAGGACGGGTGAAGCTAAGAGAGTATCACATATGAGCAAATCTGCTGCCACATAGAACCAGGAGCTTCGGGGACTATAAATTCACCTTCCACCATATGGAATACTTTGGTGAGAGTATGGAATCTTGCTTAGGGCCTTGCAGAATGGAGATTTAATTGAAATGGGAGTGTCATAAGGATGGCTTAGACAGAGTCCCAAGGATGACTTTAATATGCAGTCAAATGCTCTACCACTGAGCTATACCCCCAGGATGACTTTAATATGAAGGCAATAAGTCCCAGGAGAAATAATACTTTTCAAAAAATATCTTGGCTTGGATAGCCTGAAGCATGGAGGGATGAGAAAAAGCTCTGATAACAGTTAAATATATACCAGAGTGTTAGAAAAAGTGCTGGCTATTCTCTAAGAATAGAAAGGCTTAAGCAAGTGCATGAGGAATGAGAGGAGATGCCCAGGGAGCTTCATGGATCTCGGGAGCAGTGAAGCCAACACTGGGGCACATTACTGAAAGGGACACCACAGGAGAGGGGAGAGAGCTGCCTTTATAGAATGATTTAACTGTGCTGACTTGGAAGCACGATTTTATGCTCGCGTTGTCCTGGAAAGGATTTTGTTATCTATTTAGAGTAAAAGGCAATTCATTTACATCTGATAGAATTTGCAGAGCCTATACCAGTATGTAATAGTAGAACCTACAACTGTGTCTTTTCTTAGCCTTATGTTAATACTTATCTCAAGGAATCTCCAGATAATTCTCATTCAGGAACTAACTTGACTTTCATTTAAAGGATTTAAATGAAGGGCTGCCTCAGTGGCACAGTCAGTGAGCATCTGACTTTTGGTTTCAGCTCAGCTCATGGTCTCAGGGTCATCCTGGCATCCTGTGTCAAGCCCCCAGGTCGGGTTCCACGCTGAGCTCAAGTCTGCTTGGGATTCTCTCTCCCTCTCCCCCTCCTGCTTGTGTTTTCTCTCCAAAATAAATAAATAATTTTTTTTAAAAAAATGATAAAATAAAGGACTTAAATATTTTTAGAAGGCTTGTGTGTGTGTGTGTGTGTGTGGTTTTATTAAATCAAACAATGCTGAGGTGTCCAATCTCTAGAAGAATTGTGATCCATTTCTTATAAGGTTGTCCCTTTAAACAACCAACTTGGATCCTGATATAGACTTTGGAGCTAATTCTAGTTTCAAATCCCAATTAGGAACGTCTATAAATGTATATCCTTTCTAAGGATATAGGATATAAGAATAAAGGAAAATGTTTGATCTATCTTTAAACTTGAATTTTAAATTGCCCTTCTTTTGCAGTAGTTGGTCACACATGACCAACACATAGAAGGTGTTTTAAAAACTGTGTTAATTGAATACATATTGATCTTCCTGAATTGCATCAATAATTCTAGTGTGAGGAGTTGTCTTCAATTGCATTGATAAGACTGACCCCTGCAGTGAGTCCCATAGTGAGGCAGGTTCTTCCAGCCACTGAGTAGTATGAATCACTGCTCGCTTTGCTCTTGGAGACAGCCTTCAACCTACAAAGTACCCTTGGAAAGTGCCCTCCAGCTGAGCAAAGAGAAGTTGTATTACCTAAAGATAAGAAAAGGCAATTCACTTGAATTCCTTTGTTTTTCATCTCATAAATTTCTGGTCCAATTTGAAATAAAGTCAATATCAGATACATATCAACATATAGAAAATGATTTTTTAATTTTATTTTTTTCTTAGGTTCAAGAAGAAGACGAAAATAAGGAAGACAATGAGATAGGCAAGAAATTCAAACAAATGTACATACGTCTATACACACAAAGAAAAAATGAGTGTATCTCCCTTTAAAGGGGTGAGAAAACAAGAACACTTCGAAGAACTCCATGGAAAGATTCAGATTCAGCTTCAAATTCCAATTACGCCACAGTCTCTGTGACCCTGAACAAGTTACTTTGCAGCAATAACTTGACCTGCCGAGACAAGGCACTGGTGATCTTTGAAGTCCCTTGTTGCTTTATAGAGATCCTAACCTCCCTCTGTCACAGCAGCTCAAGCCTTCTGGGGAACAGGCATGTGGGTTCTTGGGGCCTGCAGGTCCTCAGCAAGGAAGGGAACTACCAAACCCACCACCACTTCTCACATTCTTCTAAAATGTTTTTACTTCTCTCAACTCTTTTGATTCTGATACTTTGAGGATTTGGTCCTGTTCTTGGGCTGATGCTACCAACATGTTCTGCTTTGCTTTGGATAACCTCATTACTGCCATATTACTCTTTTGAGAAGATTCAGTAGAAAACAAACAGTGGTGCCCATCACCATGAAAGGAATGACACTGGACAAAAAGGCAGACCCTGTGTAGGTATCCTATGCCTTCAGTGAACACACAAAGTGCTGTTGTTGCTACTCACAGACATGCTGCCCTGTAAACACTGTCTTGGTTCTTTTTGAGGTGGGTCATGGGCCAACATACAGATAGGCTTTGAATCACATATAAATGTGCCCATTTCTCAGGGTTAGACCCATCTCCAAAAGCTTGGATAAGCAGCCGGGTTGGCCAAGAATTGACCAATTTTTAGCTAATGGGAAGGAAGGAAAGACAAGTATATGAAAAGTCCCAAGGGCCAAAAAAGAAATGTGGCTTTCCAATGATACGGTAACTTTGCATGAAGGCCTGAGATAGAATCAGATGCAAATATGGGTTCTTTTGAAGCCAGACAGACCCATAATTCTACCTTTGGGTATCAAGTACTACATTAAGGAGGATTTTTAAAAATCTTAGATGCATAGGCTTCAATTTTTTTCCTTTGGTTTCCTAATTGAATATTAAATTTTTTAAAAAAGAGGCTGAGAACTATTCTTATAGGATAACAGGCCTTTCTTTACTAGTTTACATTTATTTTTAACAGACCCAGGTTTTTAAAAATTATTATTTTGTTTCTGTTTTTTTTGTTTTTCAAATAAACACAATATTCAAAAGTGCAGCACCTCAGGTCAACCACCAGATGGTGCTGTCGTACTAAAACAACGAGCCCTCCAGGCCTAGGAAAAAACTAGCCCAAAGAGGCAAGCTAGCCAGTCAAGTCCATAGTTATTGATGTCACCAGGACAGTCGTGCATATATTTTATAACCATAACCATAAATATAAACAAATAGGTTAATTTAAATTGTTTTTAAGTCTTTAAAAAAATTTTTTTAACTTTCTTCAGAGACTGAGAACCATGGCCTTCCTGTTCCCACGTAAACTGGGACCTCTTCACATACTAGATACAGAGAAAATATTTAGACCTTCCTGGACTACTACCCACTTGGAGTGAAAGGTGAAGAGGATACGGAAATCCTATCCACAGCAATTACAGGGGCAAGCTGTATTAGTCACTAAGTAAATTCAAAACATTCTTAGAGTAACTAAGAAAACTGTAACTGTAGAAAAGGCTTTTCATAAAATGTGGAGATCACTAAGAGGTCCTAGCCAAGATGGGAAAAAGTGACCACGGCCCTGACTTGAATATACTAATGCTAAAACTGAACTGAACAAACAAGAAGCAGTGGGAACATTCAGGATTCTTAGCACTGAGCCCTGGTTTCCCCTGACTGCTGGGCTATGTTCTTCCTCATCCCTGAGGTTGGCCTCCTCCTACCCTTTATCCCATCCACTGACAGTGTGCTTTCCGAAGGGAGAAATGGCCTGCTAATTGCTGGACAGAAGGGCATTGCCCGCCTTCACTGCCCCTAACTCCTTTTCAGTATGTGGCGTTCTGAGGTGTCTTATTCTGGGATATCTTTTCCCAGAGAAATGCGCTCTCCGTCCTTCTTAGGTGATACTCATCTCCTGATTTTCTCTCCTTCCCCTGCCTATCCCTCTGGCTCTTCACAGTCTCTTCTGATTTCTACTCCCTGAGACTCTTGGCTCTCTCCTTTCGAGGTTTCTCCTTCAGTGATCTTACTCTTAGGGCTATGAAGTCACAGTTTTCCCAAACCTGAACTTGAAGGCCTGGTCTCTGTCTCTATCTCTGTCTCCCCGAGTCCCCATCCTCTCATCCTCCATTCCTTTCCCCCCTCATTTCCCCCTACATTCCCCCTTCCCGACCTTGAGCTTCTCCTGCCTACTAAATATTTCCCCTACGTGAACCAAACTCATTATGTAATTCTATAACGTCTTCTTTCTGGTTTCAGCATTTTTTAAAATTTATTCAAGGATTTAGATAATTTTTTTCTTTTTTCAAATATAATAAATATTCATTGCAGGAGTTTTAGAAAATAAAAAGGCACCAAGAAAAAAAAGATGTCTCATTACCTGAAGATTACTGCTATTAATATTTTTTTTAAATATTTTATTTATTTATTTGACAGAGAGAGATCACAAGTAGGAAGCGAGGCAGGCAGAGAGAGAGAAGGAAGCAGGCTCCCCGCTGAGCGGAGAGCCCGATGCGGGACTCGATCCCAGGACCCCGAGATCATGACCTGAGCCGAAGGCAGTGGCTTAACCCACTGAGCCACCCAGGTGCCCACTGCTATTAATATTTTGACATCTTTTTCTTTCCAATCTTTTTCTAAGTATATCTACCTCCAAAAAATTACCTGGGTCATATTACACACACTTCTCACAATCTGCTTTTTGCACTTGATAACATTGTCGACATTTACCCCAGGTTATTATTTATTCTTCTGTAACACTAGCTTTAAATTGCTGCCATGGTAGTACATTCTATGGATTCATTTACATAATGTGCTATTCATGAATATTGAATTAATTACAGTTTTTCTATTATATAAATAATATATGACAATGATCTTTATTGCTTAATCTTTGTGCATATCCTAATTATTTCTCTGGAAGTTAAATTGCTGGTTCAAAAGTATTTACTTTTTTAAGTCTTTGGATGCAAATTGTCAACTTGCTCTCCAAAACATTTGGATCCGTGCTCCTGCCGGCATTGTTAAGAATAACTACTACTTTAAACCCATTTTACCTTTTTTTTCTGTATTTGAAATTTGAAGATGAAATACGATATCTATGATAATTTGATTGCTAACAACATAGCTAGTAAACCTGTAAAATTTTTTAAATGTTTCTCAGTGCCTTGTAATGTTTTTTGTAAAGGTGTGCTCAGAACCTGGAAGTTGATTCGGAAGTGGATGGCTGAGCTTAAGAAAACAATCTCACGGGGCGCCTGGGTGGCTCAGTGGGTTAAGCCGCTGCCTTCAGCTCAGGTCATGATCTCAGGGTCCTGGGATCGAGTCCCGCATCGGGCTCTCTGCTCAGCAAGGAGCCTGCTTCCCTCTCTCTCTCTCTGCCTGCCTCTCCGTTTACTTGTGATTTCTGTCAAATAAATAAATAAAATCTTTAAAAAAAAAAAAAGAAAAAGAAAACAATCTCACTTTTCTCAACGCCAGTGCTTGCTTTTATAATAAAGAATAAATTAATACTGACCTCAGAGGGTTGCTGTAAGGATGAAATGAGACGATGCCTACCACGGGGCAAGCATGCAATAAATGGTAGATCTTTTCCCCGTTTCTCTAGTGGATTGTCTTTTTTCCAGTTTGTAATAATCCCTGTTTCTTTAATGGCAACACTAATCCATATCACACAGGATAATAATAGTTACCATTTATTATATACTTACTACGAGCCCCCCCCCAACCCCCCGTATTGAGGTATTTGCATTGTATATATATCTAAGTCCTCAGGAACATCTGATTTCTATTTCTTCAACAACTGTCCTATCTAAATTGTTGCCAGTTTCCATTAGTTCACAGATGTGTCCAAAATGTTCCTTCCTCCCCCAGCATAAGCAGTACCATTCCTGCCTGGGACTAATAAGATGTCCTCCGAACTGGACTCCACAATTCCAGACTGTTTTCCGCCCTCTGGTATCACTTTCACAAAAACAAATGCCAGAAAAGTTATCATTCTGCCATTTCAGTAAAATGGCAGAAGCCAGAATAATGGTTATAAAGCTCAAAATCTTCAGAGGCTCCCAGTGACCTTGTGGCCATCATTCAAAGCCCTCTACACTGTTTCGGGCCAAGCTTTTCAGCCATGGCTCCCCTACTTCTTTTCCTTCCTTTCTCTGCAACCCCACCTTTACACACACACTCACACACCCAAACACCCAGCCCTTAGCTCTCATTACACGGCTTTTTCACCCGGGCCTGGACTCACTTCTCCCACAAGTCCTGACGGAGTACCTGCTGTGTCCACATGCTGTGGTTGGCCTTCCCCCTTCTCCCATGCACCTCCAACACGCCATGTTCTCTCTCCCACTAAATGATGAGCCCGGGCTGACCAGGAAGTGTTTTACCTTCACAGCGATTAGCTCAGCCCCTTTCATATTAGTATGTAATAATTATTTGCAGGCTTGAAAGCTGTGTCAGCACCTCTGTGCACAAATTAAAGCCCAGGGGCTCAGGTGAGGAGAAGGGATTTGACACTAGAGGGGTGTGCAAGCAGGGGGCTATGCTGACAACAGGGTGGCTTCTCATGGAAGTTTCCGTAACCAAGATAAATAAGAAAGGGAAGGAGGGGACTGGAAAAGGAGCAATAAGGATGAGGAGATGCTAACTTTTTAATCCAAGAAAATTACTGTTTTGTTTTTTTTTTAAAGACTGATTTATTTATTCTAGAGAGAGTGCACGGGTGAGGGACAGAAGGAGAGGGAGAGAGAGAAAACTCACCCCGACCCCCGCAATGAGCGAGATTCTGATGCCAACTTGATCCCAGGACCCTGAGATCATGACCTGAGCTGAAATCAAGAGTCAGACGCTTTAACAGGCTGAGCCAGCCAGGCACCCGGAAAAAGACCCTATGCTTCTAAATCATCTATTTTCTAGGTAGACCCGTTGCCCTAGAAAGCAAGCTACTGGCATCAGTCTTTGAACTCATCACCAGCATTCACGGAAGAGGAATGACATGACTGAGCTATGCAGTGACTGATGGCAAAGCTACTCAACATCTAAAGTTCCTGATCTATTCGTTCTTCCTTTCACCCTGTCCTTTCAGGTTAAGAGAAAAGGCTTTGTTGTTCAGAGCCCTTCCCCAAAATAGCATTGCAGTTATTCTCTCGGGAAACTCGGGCTTAATTAAAAGAAGTTGCTCTTTTCTGGTATCTTTGGTTGTGTTCCATTCCTAGACCCCCGCTCCCCTGCACTAGTTCCTGTCTCTCGTCCTCCTCTTTGATGGTGATCCATTCTTCATCATACGGTGTACAGTGAGTCAGTTTCAGTGGAGTATTGCTTGGTTCTTGTCACCTGTTTCTTCTTTTCCATCTCACTGAGCCGTGTGCTTTTGGCAAGCATTTGCTGCTCATCTGCTACGTGCCAGGTCCTGTGCCAGCAGCTGGTCCTCATCATTTCCTTTTTGACTGTCATAATAGCTTCCAAACAGATCTCCCTGCCTTAAGTTTCTCTCTGCATCCACTCTATTCCCAAATAAATCTTTCTGAAACTTTGCTTTATAAACAGCATTTTCCACCTATTTACTCGGAGATTAAGTTCCTACTGATCAGGTATATTCTATCTCCCTCTGGATGTCCCTCGGAATTCTTTTCTCCATTATACCAACCTGCACTCTAGGAAATGTGTTCTATTCATGTACTGTCCCACCCCCAGTGTGCCACGTACAACACTTCGACCCCTTTGTCGTGTGGCTCTCTGAATGTCCAAATTCTACTTCATGTGTACTTAATTAATGTGCTGGGTCAACCTCTATCCTTGGGGTGGCAGACAATGCTGCCCTAATAGGTTCGAGTAGAGGAGAAGCAGCAACTTAAGACTTATCCTTAAAAGAGGAATCAGATGCGCTCACTCTCTAAGTAAAAAAAAAAATCTTAAAAAAAATATTTTAAAAAAGGGAGTCTGGGTGGCTCAGTTGGTTAAGCCATTGCCTTTGGCTGAGATCATGATCCTGGAGTTTGGGGATCGAGTCCCACATCAGGCTCCCAGCTCGGTGGGGAGTCTGCTTCTCCCTCTGACCTTCTCCCCTCTCATGCTCTCTCTCTCTCTCTCTTAAAAAAACCAAAATCTTTTAAAATTTTTTTAAAAATGGAGTCAAATGGCTTGGAATCAGGGATGAAAGGCAGCACTAACCATATCTGTCTAAAGAGGCCCAATGACTTAAGAAACTTCAGGCCCCTATCCCAAAGTTTCACTGGGAGATGAGTTTACTTAGGCAATCTTCCTAAATCCTGTGATGAGAAATCCAATCAGTTCAACTCTTCCATTCACTGAGACACTCAACAAAGATAGCTGTTTTTGTTGCAACACCTATGTGCCTGGCTCTTTGATGAGTCCTTTGGAAACAACAATGAATAAGGTAGACAGGTTCCTGCCTCATGGAGCTTTCAGTAGGAAGGACAGGCGTGAAACACATCCACAAATGAGTAAATAAAATAATAAAAATGTGGGCTAAGTGTTAATAAGAAGAGAAATAAAGTATTATGATGCAGTGAGGTGGGCTATGTTACTGGAGATAGGAGGTGCTATCAGTCAAGGATCTCTAGGAAGAAGAGAGATTCGGGGCGCCTGGGTGGCTCAGTGGGTTAAGCCGATGCCTTCGGCTCAGGTCATGATCTCGGGGTTCTGGGATCGAGTCCCACATCGGGCTCTCTGCTCAGCAGGAAACCTGCTTCCCTCTCTTTCTCTGCCTGCCTCTCTGTGTACTTGTGATCTCTCTCTGTCAAATAAATAAATAAAATCTTTAAAAAAAAAAAAAAAGGAAGAAGAGACATTTAAGCTGAGATCCCAAAATGAGAAAAAGCCAGACACTCAAAGTGACATGGACACTTTGGACAACAAATGCACAGGCTCAACACACATATACTCACATACATGTATGCACATACACAAATACACACACACATGCACACAAGCACACTTGCCAAGCCTGATGCAGGCCAATAACCTCACTGGCTTGGTCTTCTCTGTAAGTTATTCATTCACTGGGGATGTGGCAGCCAGCCCCTTCTATTATAGCCAAAACAGCTTCCCTTTTGATTATACAAATAGATAATAAGCTTTCTGGTATAAGGGTCCCTCAAATGACTGGGATTTAAATCCCAGCTATATATATTTTTTCCACTTTGTTCTGGAAGCAGGGCTATTTGCTTTAGCTCAGATTCACATACTATTATGCCACTCTAGTGATCCTCACTCTGTATATTGAAAAGAACTGCTTGTTCCTTTTTAAAGGTACTATCTACCAGCTCTTCAGAAAATCTAGAAGTTGCTTTCCATACCTCGTTGATTAACTGGATCTTTAGCTACATAGGCAACATAGTCCGTCGTATCCTATAAAAAAGGGAAAACGATTGCATTTAACATGAACGGATTGCACTGTTCAAAGATTAGAGTACATTTAGGACATGATACTGAAGTAAGGACTTACATACAAATGTTTCTACTTAAAGAGAAAAACAAAGCATCCTAGGAGGGAACATAAATACACACTGTGTAGTCCAGCCATTGTGAAGTCCACATCCTCTGCCCCTTGGAGAGAGAAGTTGAAAATTAAAAATTTGGAGGCAGATTGAATGATACTTTTTCACTGAGACTAAAAAAGAATCTAGACAGGGAATATATTAGGACATACGTTCTGTAAAAATGGTTAGAGACCATGAGTGTCTCCTGTGTTGACAGGTGACATACCAGAGGTTATGCCATCACGAGGGACTCATAAACTAGGAGGTGGTGCCATGATCTCCCAGTTGACCCAAGAGACACCATCTATGTCAGAAAGTAAGTCAATTACAGAGACACCCTGGGTTTTGTGGTTGTTAGCTTGCTTGTGTGCGGTGTGAGTTAACTTAAGAAGTAACAAAGCAAAAATACAAAGCATTTATTTGATCAGTATCTAGAAAGGAAAAATCATTTTTGAAAACGAGAACCCATGAAAAATCCAAGGAGTTCAGAAAGATGTGTGGCTGACTTTGTAAAAACAAACAAAAACCACTTGGTAATTCTGACTTTTATTGAAACAGTAAACTGATGAGTGATAAGATTTTAATAATTAAAGATGCTTTTTGTTATCTCAGTTCTCAGGGAAAAAAAAAAATACACACAGTGCCATTTGCAGATTAGAAGTATGACTCTCCAGAGGGAAGATACAATCAACTGGCAGGAAATAAAAGCCCGTGTACAATACCCTCAAGGGCAATCACTGAGTAACCCATAGTGAAACACGCAGGAAGCAGATCTCAGGGTCAGCATAGCTGGTCTTTGGTTATTTTAAAAAATAACAAACGCCTAAGTAAATTTATCTTATGCTAACAGATAAAAGGTTTGAAATATCTTGTAAATAAATAAGGTCACATCTATGAGCTTTGTTTTATATGAATTTAGAAGCAAAGCCACAAGTGCTGGGGGCTTGGCTGCTATTTATCAAGTTGAAGAGGTGGCAGGATACCAGCAACACTGTCTGGGGCGCTGGATGATGGGAAAGAGGTTGTGAGACCTCATCCTCCAACAGGCTCCAGCAGTCTTACAGTTCTAAAATTCTACAACTGTACACATCTGGGGGAATCTAAAGAATGTTAAAAGGCCCAAATAATGGAAAAAATACAAGAAAATATATTTGTGACATACTTGTAATGCATTTTTGAAAAGGAGAAAGTATATAGAGATACAGAAGCATTACCAAGAACTGTCTTCAGGACTGACGAGAGGAAGACAAGTAAATGCCTTCGAGGAGAGAGTAAAGGTAAGGGTGAGCAAAGGTCAAGAGGTAAGGAAGAATAGCCAGATTTCTTAAACTTGGGAGGAAATCTGTTTGGAAAGAAAGGCACCACATCGAGCCATGGAGACTTTTAGCATCTTGCACCCAGTTAGCTGTGAAGTTGTACACGATCTTAGGGAGTGTCCCAAACAAAGCTATGGCCATGTGCTAGCAATGGTGCTGATAGCTATCTCCCATCCCACTGTGCCAGGCACAGTGCAAGGAGCTTACGCACTTGAGTTCACGTTATTCTTACATGCTGTGAGGCAAGGGTGGTCACTCGCATTTTAGAGATGAGGGTTCCGGAGCTAGGAAAGGTTAAATAAGCCAAGTCTCACTGACTCCAAAGCCTGGCATTTTACCTGGGGGACCCTGAATACCAATTCTTGCAGTGGCTCCTGTTTTCTGTTTTAAATTCAAATAGTAGGCTTTTGTCCCAGTAGCACAAAGCACAGGGGTCCCCCCCAAAGCTGTAAGTACAAACTTCCCCACAGGGCTACAAATTTTTTCCCATTTGTTTTTGGTAAGGGCAAAGCTTTGGTGGGCTGTAAGGTAAAGAACTCATGGCACGTGAAGACCATCTAAAAAGAATTAGGGTTCTGGAGAACTGTGACAGACCTCATGTAGGCATGCCAAGGGTGAATGATGATTTGCATATTGATGATAAAATGACAGCAACCCTTGTAACGTGAAAGGGAAATTTAGGGCAAACACCTATAATTATTTTTAAAACTTCACTCATAGAACTCATTACATCACTTAAGGGATAGTATTTGAGTTCTTTTATGGATGACTGAGCTATAATGGGTTAGGAAGAGAAGAGACAATGCTGACCTTTTCAGGCTGGATTCAGTCAACCCTCTCTGCTACCAAACACATCCCTTTGCTGTCACTGTCAAGGCCAGATTACAAGGCTGGCTGGATGGGAGCTCAGGTTCAGTACTGGACCCACACTGCCGCTGCTATGTGCTAGACACCTCGCATGCCCCCTGTTTGCTAATGAATCCACACTTAGCCATCTGTGGAATCTCTTGGGGAAGAGGGAGAACTCCTAAAATTTGGTTTACATATTAATTAAATGGTAGGCCCAGGGAACTGATATATTCATTGGAAAATAACTATACCCAAAATTGAAAGCTGAGAAAATAGAGAAGCTTAAAGGGAAAATTAAGTATCCATTAATAAAAGAAAAAAAAAAAGTGACTTGAAGTCCCATAAATGGGATTTTTTCCTCCATATGCTTCAAATAAGTGCTGAAGACAGGATGTTTAGGTTTGACACACTTGAATATTTTGAGTCATTGGTAGCCAATGTGAAGACAAGTAATTACTGAAATTTTTAAAGAATAGGGCAATTTAAATGGCATTTAACTATATATTTCAAGCACAAAAAAGTTACACCAACAACCAAAGGAAGAAAGTCACTTACTTTAGATGCCAGTAAGGGAAGCAATGATTACAACAGAGTAACTTCAGAACTTCATTTCATTTTAGAATAGACAATAGTTTTTCCTTTTAAATATTTAACATAGAGATCAACACCTGGCAGTGACATCAGCCGCCAGATTTAGTTTTTACTAATGTTCCATACCTCTTTTAGATTTCTGAATTATATGTCCTATAATTTATGACCCTCTCTTTGATTCCTCAGTTGGAAATGAGAAACTAAATGTGGGGGGATAGAAAAAAAAAACACTATTATACTGGATTTTATTCCCTTATTTCTAAAGGATACAATCTTTAATAATAAATTCTCAGCAGAAAAGAAGGTAATACATTGTCAGGAAGAACAGGGTCTATATCTGCTCCCCTTAAATTCTTGACCTTACTCATGTTCAATCCTTATGAATATCAAACTCAGTCCACTTCTAGCTTCTCTATGTTTGCAGGGAGACGAAAAATGTCCCAGTATCATGGAGCAATAAAATCCTCCCTCTACCCCCAGTTCAAACAGATCTGTTTCTTGGTCAGTCACAAGCTTCCTAACTTCAACAACTCTCTCCTTTCACTGCTTCAGAAGTGATGGAGTAGGGAGTCAGGGAATGACCTTTTACTCTATAAAGTAGGTTTAGAGAGCAAGCACTTGCTTAGTCTCCACAATTCATGGGAAATGTGGGCTCTAGGGCGGAAGGAACTGCAGTTTTCTCCTGTTAGCTAAGTATTCCCTCCATGAGCTTCTGCAAACCTGGTTGCTCATTTTATGTTAGACTTAGTGACCTTGGTTGACAGCCAGAATGGCAACAAGGCTTCCCCTCATATGCCAAATCCATTGCTTAAAAGGCTCTGCCTGGAACTCTGTGTTAAGAACGATGCGGAGGGAGGACTGGCAACACATGTATAACATATTTGTTTTTCATGACTTAACATCTAAAATGTCACCTACCAGAAGAGTTTCAGATGATAACTCCATGACTCACAACACAATGAAATATTATTAGCTCTTCTACTAATCCAAATATTTTAAAATTCAGTAACAGAAAATATTTTGTCAAAGCCAAATCTTTGATGGTACACAACTATTCACAAATTGTAATAAAACACTGGAAAAGACAGATAGTGGCTAACATGCTCGACATGGAAGTTCTTTTAACTCTTACAAAAAGATCTTTCGTGAGTCGATACTTACAGGATCCCCTCCAGAGGCAAATGAAATAGACTGCATATGATGATTTGCAATAATCTGTAAGACATAAACAGATCAAACATGTATGATGCTACAAATTAATTATAACTGGTTACATACAATCTAACAGTGATGGACATACAGCTGTATGTTTTGTTTTTGCCTGCTCAGCATCTTTGAAACTACTCCATCCCCATTCTGTAACAATCTCATGAGGTTCAAGCAGGTTTGACATGCCAATCTCTCTGCCCCTCTTCCTATGGCTGGACACATGATTCAAGCCTAATTCATCAGAATGGGCTTTACCCTCTGGATAAAGCAAAGCCAATCAATATCAAGGGGAGGAAGTGAAATTGATAATAGGAAGGAATGCACCTCTGCCATTAAGGGCCTTAGTTTAAGTCCAAAGCTTCTGGGAGCCATCCTTTGCTGACATCTGGGAAAAGCCTGATGGAAAAATGAAGCTTTTCCTCTGGAGAATATCAGAGCTGAGAGTTTAAAAAAAAATCTGGGGGTAATATTTAGTCCATCATTTCAACCAACACATTTCCCCCTTTATCTTTTTATGCGTTTTTCTATTTTATTTATTTATTTTTACATAAGTTAGTTTGAATTGAGTTCAGTCCTTCACCACCAAAAGGCTCTAAAGTTAAGATTTTCAATATGAAGTAGACTATCTAAGTGACCTGCATTAGTTAGCAAAGAAGATGATCTCTTTCACTCGAGAGTTTAGGCTTGTTTGGAAACCACAGTGTAATGACCAATTTACAGAGAAGTATTTCTCATACTGTTTTGAAGGTTCGTGGAAATACCAGCTGTGCATGAGTTAGCTAATCTCATCTTCAGAATTGTTTAACCTAACCTATATACAATTCTGCTTACATAAGATGGCCAAGCAATTCTACTCTTAGCTGTATTCCAATGGATGGTGTAAATATATGCACCAAAGATCTTCTCAAGAAAGATAATTACTGCCCTGTTTGTAATATACAAACTGCCCTGTTTGTAATATTCCTGTTTGTTAAAAAACAGGAAACAATCCCAATGATGATCACTGTGATATTCAAACAATGGACTACTATGTAGCAAAGAACACATTTCTTGGGCAAAAGAAGCCAGACACAAAGAATATACAGTGCATGGTTTAGTTTCTTTAAAGTTCAAAAACGGGCAAAAGAATTTTATTCTGTTTGAAATCAGGATGGTGGCGATAGCGGAGCAAAGGAAGAAAAAGCAAATGGTTTCTGGGATACTGCAAATGGTGTTTCTTGAGCTGGGTAGTGGTTGTACAAAATATGTCCATTTTGTAATAACCAGCTGCACAGTTATAACTTGGGCACTTTTCTATATTTGTATTTCAGTTAAAAGTGATTACTAAAAACAAATCAATATACAAAGATCAACTGTCATTCCTACATACCAACAATAGCTCATCAGACATTGTATTGCAGTGAAGGGTCTATTTTAAAGGAGTACCTAAGTATAAAGCTAGTATGAATCACGTAAGCCTTTTTAGAAAACTTTATTGAAGGGTATAAGTAAGACACAAACAAGGAGAAAGATACATATCACTTCTATGGATGAGAAGACAATATTGTATAAAGATGTCAATTCTCTCCCAAATTAATCTGTAAATTCCACGCAATACCAAAAAAATTCCACCTATGTCATTCGGATAACATTTCAAGCTACTTCTAAAATTCACATGGAAGAACAAATGTGCAAAAAACTAAGGCAATTTTTTAAAGAACAAAGAGAGAAGATCTTCTTTATCAGCAATACATACTATAAAACTGTAGAAATTCATTTGAATACAGAGTCTAAAAACAAACTCACACATTCATTGTCTTTTAGTCTATGACAAATGTGGCACCAAACAGCCAACAAAAGGACAGTGATTAAATTAGTGGGGTTGGTTGAATTAGCTGAATATATGTAAAAAATATATAAATGAAGCCTGTTCTCATAGTATTTATATAAATGTTTTATCCATAAAAAGTTCTATTCAAATATTAGAAGACAAATAAAAAACTATGCTTGTGATCTGTGAAGTAGGAAAATCTACATTAATAGAAAGAAAAAGACATATAGAAAAAAAAAAACCTTCAATTTGGTTATAGGAAAACTCATTTTAAGACTGTGGTACAAAAAAAAAGAAAAAAGAATCCCTGAAATGGGACAAATAATAACAGGCAGGACCATATACTTGCAACATGTAAAACAAAGTACTCATATAGTTTATAAGAAATTCCTGCAAACCAATAATAAAAAGAAATAAACCAAAAATAAGCCCAGCTAATTTTCCTAAGTAATACAAATGTTCCATAAATATATTGGGAAAATTATCTCCAAGAAATCAAGGCTATGGAAAATAAAACAAGATAACATTAAATTGATAAAACTGCTCAACAAAACCATGTGCGGCAAGGATATTCTCAAACACTGTTGAGGGGGTCTTAAATTTGTATAGCAATCTTGGAGAACAGTTTGACACTATGTATTAAAACTAAAGTACGCATACCCTACAATTATGCCTTTCCACTTCTAGGTTATTTATTCTAAAGAAATGTTATGTACCCATAGTTCATAATACCGAAAAATCACATCTAGAGGAAGTGATTTACCCATAGTTCATAATATCGAAAAATGGGAATTTTTTGCGCATAGTTAGGTCAACTATAGTTATACAGACGACAAGCTATGAAAAAAAAAAAGACTCATCTATGTATACTAAGAAAGCTAAATCTTCAAAACATTGCTGAGAGGCTTTTTGTTTTGTCATTGAAAAGTTATGTAAGCATGCAAAAGCAAAAACAAAACGCCCACATAAAGTAAGATTCCTCACGAGGACGTAAAGAGCCATATAAAGGCAAAGGAAAAAGATGTAAAGAATACACACCAAACTGATCACAGTGGGAGGTTACCGTCTGAGAAAATAAATGGAACCAAGTACTCCTTCAGCAGCTATCTTTTTAAGATAGATAGTATGTTTGTGAATTTAACTTTTTTGAAGATGGGGCAAACAGAAGCGCTGAATGCATGAGTTCTCAGTATGTTGTTGTGTGGCTGGGAACACTGTGATTTGGAGGTGTGGATTTTAGAAGTGCATAGATGAAAGGTGGTTAAAGCCTTGGAGCAGAGGCGATTGCGGGCGTGGGAGGAAGAGGAGCAGGAGGAGAGAGCAGAAGGGGAAGGAGCAAGGGGAGGAGGACTAAAAGTTGTTACAGAGGCCACGTGCAGTATTTTCAAGTTCACAGCATCCTTAGCAGCGTACCGGTTAAGCAAAGCGCAGATTACAGAACTCTTATACGCGGGGGGGGGGTCTAGCTACGGAATTTGAACCCACCGAAAGCGGGACCACGCCTCCCCGCACCTCCCGCCCGAGGGGCAAGCCAAGCGCGAGGCGTAGTCTGGGGGTCGCGCAAACGCACAGGGTCACGCAAGCGCGCGGCGTTGGCGCACGCGCAGAACCGCTCGGCCGCGTAGCTCCGGTTTTGCAAAAACGCCTTGCCAGAGCTTGAGCTACTTGGACAATGTCGGAAATGAACGAGCTGTCCGAGCTGTATGAAGAGAGCAACGACCTGCAGATGGACGTGATGTCCGGCGAGGGTGACCTTCCGCAGATGGAGGTAGGCAGCGGGAACCGGGAGCCGTCCCCGAACCCCTCCCGCATCGGGGCTCCGCCACAGCTCGAGGAGGAAGGCCCCATGGAGGAGGAGGCTGCCCAGCCAATGGTGGAACCCCAGGGGGGACGAGGCCTGGCTCAGCGGCCCAGCCCTGGGGAGCAGCCAGGCCAGCTCGCGGGCCCTGACTTCGAGAGCGAGGACGAGGGCGAGGAATTTGATGACTGGGAGGACGACTATGATTATCCCGAAGAGGAGCAGCTGAGCGGCGCAGGCTACAGAGTATCCGCAGCCCTGGAAGAAGCCAACAAGATGTTTCTGAGAACATCCAGAGCAAGGGAAGCAGCCCTGGATGGCGGGTTTCAAATGCATTATGAGAAGACCCCGTTTGATCAGTTGGCTTTTATCGAAGAGCTTTTTTCCCTTATGGTTGTCAATCGCCTGACCGAAGAACTCGGCTGTGATGAGATTATTGATAGAGAGTAATTAAATGCTGTTAAAAGAGGAGGAAACTACTTGAGGAGAGACCCAGCATTCCACTGCCTTTTGGGTTCATTCCAGATCGTACGGTGCCAATGAAAAACTTGATCCTCAAAAAAAATTTTTTTTTGCGTGTGGTGGTGGTTTTGCAGAATATAACAGGGCAGTGACTGCACAGTTATGAAAAGGAATTGCTAAAGAAGAAGGAGAAGAAACGTCTTAGGACTGCGGAAATCTGTTTTCAAAATGCTCCTGAAACACCTGTGGCTTGGACTTTGTCATTGATCCAGATTATTTTCCTTGCATTGGGGAAAATATCTTTCACATTTCACTGTAAGGAATGGTTTTGCAAGGATAAGTTAAAGACAAGAGTTTCTTATTTGCAAGAATAAGACCCAAGACAAACAAGTACAAGACCCCAGTGATATTAATTACATAAGAAAAAGTAACTAATACATGCAATTTAGGACTCAAGATTTCTGAATCATTTGGACTGAAAGCCTACTGAGAGCCTCTTGAGAGAACTCTGAAGATTCTACTTTGTGGTCTGTACAAGCTAGTGATCAGAGGCTGAATTTTTAGTGTAAAATAAATTGGGTATTCTTCAGTATCCCCAAAAGATAAGCAAACCCCAAAAGAAATATGTGTCACGTATGCTGTATCTCAAAATGTGTTTTCAAGAGCATCTGAAATTTTGTCTGTACATGTATCTTGATCGTTTATAAGGCTACTGTGATCTATAATTCAAGGAAATTCATTGTCTTACCATTTTTAATTTCAAAAATTAAAACATCCATAATAAACATCAAATTTAGGCATGAAAATGTATGTGAAAGAAAAACGATTTCTAATACTCCTACGTAATAGAAAAATTGTTTTACTTGCTCTCTGTTTTTTCATTTAATTTTACAGGTGAAAGACTTGGGTTGAACTTCATAACGTAAGAACTGTTAAAGTGAAAATGTCAAGTAAAAGGAAAGCCCTACATCTAAAAAAAAAAAGACTGAGCAATTATGCCCTCAACCTTTAAAAGTTTTAAACCTGCCCAGAAATCCACCTCAGTTTCTGAAGTTTTCCTCTGTCTCCTCCTCTAATTAAGCTTGTTATTGGTTATGCACCAGCATTCAAGATAATAAAATTTCTTGTTCTGTGTACTTTGTTTGGCCAATAGTATTGTTCACATACTTTAAACACTACTTTTTATTGTATTGTGCTATTCTATTTTATTACTGAAGTCACTTTATGGTTTAAATTTAACCACTGTTTATAAGGGAAAGTGCTCCAGCTTCAAATACCTGATTTATAGAATAACTTGTGGATATTAAACTTGGCAAATTCCTATAAAAGAATTTGCCAGCCTGAGAAAACCTGTTCTATTAGTGGCATGTTGCTGCGGTTATTAAGGCTCTGAAATTGTATAAGAATAATTATATCAGAAAGCTGTGCCCAGTAAAACAGTGTATAAGTAGGTCTGATGATCAACAGAAAGGTACCATCTGCTCTTTATGGCAGTAAAGGACACAAAACACTACAACTCAGCCTTATTTATATTACAGTCATCTTTTAGTTTAAGTAAGGGGTTTCTTTTCTGTAAAGTGGAGGAGTAATAAGAATGATCATAATTATTTAAATACCAGCTTGGTAAAGAAGAGGATAGATAGATCGGGAAATAATAGAAAGTGAGATGTTAGTACTTAACCATCTGAATCCTGCCAATCCCATGCCTCACTTTCACTGCATTTTCAAGCAGCTTATAGCTGCAACTCGATGAGTCTGGATAGATAATTGCTTGTATGATGTGAACTAACTGAATTTGGGGGTGGGGCATAGGATGCCAGGACACAGGTAACTGACCAGTTGCGTGTACCTCCAGATAAAGATGTCAGAAAATAGAAAAAAAAAAAACAATAAGGAAGTGTGATTAGGTTCCTCTCTGGGACTGAGTAGGGAGCAAGAGGAGAGGAAAAGAAAATCACTCCCTGGTGAAAACTCATTTTGAGGAGAAAGACCTGGACAACATAACGGACCCCTCTTGGTGGTTGGATTGCTGGTCTTGGAAAAACAGACCATAATCTGAGATCATTGAAATTAATACTTGTTTGTATTTACTGAAGATAGAAAATGGTAGCATTTTAACACCCCTTTGAAAGTGTAAAATCACTTGTTTTAAAGGTTAAAGTTAACACTTAATTGAAACCAGCCTAACCTGGTTCAAATCTGGGCTGATGGGAACTAAAGAAGGGAGTTCTAGAGAGATTCCGCTCCTTATTTTGTGAACGGGAGAGGGTGGGGATGTGGAATGGGGAGAGGGAACATTGAAAAGCTTATGAGTATGTAGGGTGATTGGGGGTGGTGGATAGTTTTCTGGATCTATCATATAATAAATTTTTGCTTAGATCAGATTGTCCTACATTGGCTGCCCTAAGGACATACATCTATTTTGTTTGCCTCATGCTTAAAATTTTAGTTCCTAATTAAAGACCAACATCTCATAATCCAGAGAGAGGTGTAAAACTGCCAGATTTCCATTTTCTACCTCCACAAAAGTTGATCAGGTAACCCTTGACCCATAGTTATATGGGAAAAGTATCCAATTTCCCTTTACATGGGACTATATTGTACTACCATGTTTTCCAGTGTTGTCTCCACAACATGGAGGCCAAGAGGAAGTCACCATATATCATTATGCTTGGGCCATTGTTTTTCTTGTAGCTGGACAATAAGCACTACCTGCCTGGCCTCTCTTCATGGAGACTAAAGGATGTCTCCATTTTTTGCCTGGTTTACCTTCTCTATCTCTGTTACCCTTAGTAACATTTCGCTAGCTGTTAGAATTGATGGTAGGATCATAGATAAGAGTAAAGAATAGTGGGAGCAGAAGCTACCGAACCTGACATTTTTTTGCTTAAGCCCCCTAACATTTTAAAGTACATCAGGCAAGTCTTGCTTGAATTTTTAAACAAGGAATATACAAAAATCTCTAAAACTTGCTTTTGCAAAATGTGTTTTCCATCCTAAAATGTGGTAAGTTTTAAAAATTGCAAGCATTACATGTTTAATATTTTATTTTCTGCCTCCGAGGTTCTTTGAGATATTTTCTGGGAGTGAATGGTTATATTCCTGAAGATGTTCTCAGCGGCTGAAGATGAATGTGAACCATCTGACCCATAAATACTGTCATCTATGAATGTATCTGTAAACTTGTTTGTTTTCAGTCCAAAGTATGGCTTAGAAGTTGGGACAGGGGAGGCATTAATATTTCTTGGTATTTATCTTAGAACATCAAAAGGTAGCTTTCTTTAAGGAGAATTCAATTAGTAAATCATTTCTCATGTACATCTATAAGGTCGATTCTCTGCTGCCTTCATTCCTTGAACATTTTACTTGCCTTTTTTTTTTTTTTTTTTAGATTTTATTTATTTATTTGACAGAAATCACAAGTAGGCAGAGAGGCAGGTAGGGGGAGGAGGCAGGCTCCCCATCAAGCAGAGAGCCCGATGCAGGGCTTGATCCCAGGACCCTGGGATCATGACCTGAGCTGAAGGCAGAGGCTTTAACCCACTGAGCCACCCAGGCACCCCTTTACTTGCCCTTTTGATGGGATTTACAAAGCTGCTTGAGTGAAGCATCCACAATCGCACATCTTTTTTATGCCTCCCCTCCCCCTGACCACCACCAAGCCATTTCCCATAGGCCTGAAGAATGGTTCAAAATTATTTTTAAAAATCAGCACCTGGGTATGAGGTCAATGAGATCCTAACTTTGGTCCTCTCTCCAGCAGTGGGCTGAACACATTCCCATTCCATGCCACCAGCGTGGAAAAGAATCTCACTTCCAGAGGTACTCATTGCTATAACTATGGGTAGTGGAAGCCACCCATGCCCGCTGTCCCTACTTCTATTCCTCCAGAAAGATGAAGGGCACTTGACAATACCCCCTCTAATTGCAGTAGCCCAGAAAAACTGTAGTAGAAGAGAAAGAGAAATGAAAGAAGAGAAGAGAAAGAAATGAGAATAAACTGTGCCTCCTACCACACACAATCTTACTCTTCCTAAATTCCCCAATCCTTCAGTCACCCCAGAGAAAAAAACGTTTTTTTAAATGCTCATTATATTCTGCACCTAAGGCCATCACCATGACGGCTGTAGATTTGCCTGCTCTTCCTCCACTACAAAACTCTGAGATAATTCAAGTGCTTCTCTACTCAATGAGATCTCACAGCTCAAGGCAATAAGCTTTAGGTGAAAACTAAAAATGAATTTTACATTCACAAATGTCTTATGGGCAAAGCATCTGAAAGATTGAATGACTGTTTTCCTTCCACCTAGATTTGTTGCATCTTCCAAGCATAGCCTCAAATGTTCTACTGTCATTATACATTAGTGATATCACCTCCCTTGGATAATCAATCTGGGCCCAGATAGGAATTTATTTTGAACTATTTCATATTAAGCATTTTCCTCTGGAGTTTTATACTTCTGTGGAAGCAATATATTTTACTCTCCTTTTGAACTTAGAAAATAAAGCAGCCCTCAAAACTGCAAGTGAATTTTTTGGCAAAAACATTGGAGTAAAAAATGTATATAACTGTATTTATATGTTACTGAAAATTTTATAATTTTATGTTCTTAAATTTTGCTTTCCCTGTCAAGTACCAAGTTTATGAAAATGTCTCAAGGAAATAGGAAAAATGTTTAAGTAAATAATAATAATAGGTACTGCGCTGTGCTAAGTGATTTACATTGATGATCTTACTTAATCCTCTAAATAACCCAATGAAACACACTATTGCTATATCCAACCTTTCAGAAACTCTGCGAATACGTACTATAATCTCATTTCACTAACGAGGAAAATTGAGTGGTAGAGTAACTTGCTTGCTAGTGGCTGAGCCAGGTTTTCAACCTATGTGTGACCTCCAAGCCCAAGGGTTTTTTATCACAGTCAACTACACATTCAACCTTCCATGAGTCCCTGATCAACGGGACTCCATAGAGTAAAACCTTAAGTGCTAAGAACCTCAAATCATAACACACTAGACCAAGAAGAATTTGACCCTAACACACATAAATAACCCGATATAAGGAATTTAGCTTAGAAAACAGGAAGTAAGTGCCCTAGTTGAAGGTATACATTTAGTGCCCTAGTTGAAGGTATACATTTAGTCCAGTGCCTGTATATCGTCTATATTTGCTTCAGGCTTGCTGTTTTTTGAGAAATAAGGTTCACAGTGAGAACTCAGGCATACCATGGTATCATAAATCATCAAAGAAGAAAAAAAAGTGTTTATGTAATAACATTTTACAAAGCATTTCTACTTTAAAAGCTGGAAGAAAATGTTTTATGCTTAAATTTCAGTTTGCTAGAATATTAACCCTAACATCACCCTTCCCCTCTGTCCCTCATTTGCACCACCCATCCAACACACAGACTGTTAATTCTGAAAATGGAATTGCTTTCCCTTTGGGGAGCACTGGTGGAAAGTAATAAACAAGTGACTCAAGAATATGATCTACCAAATGCTCTGTACGATGTTATTTGTACCTTGGTCCCTATTACAAAGCCAATTAGGTAGAGGCAAGTATGCAAGCAGTTAATGGCCAGTGATGGGTTAATAATACTGTTGTTCTAATTACTGTTATGCATAAATCCTTGGCAGATTTTTTCCCCTTGTGTCTTATTAAATTCAAGGCACACTCTGTCTGAAACTTTATTTTCTTGATTATGCTGGCTCTTCTAGAAAAATACATGGTATGTTAAACTTGAAATGACCATCATGATCTTACCTGTTGGTTGTCAATATTCATCAATGTGAGACTGCATGTTGAGATGGTCAATTTAATGTTTATTCCCGAAAACTGAAGATTACTTTTGCCAAGAACTGTTGATAGGAACTTAACCGGAGGCTTTGAAAAAAGCAAAACAACACTTCAAGTTAAGGATTTTGTTACAGAATATTAATCTTTTAAGTATTAAAAATGGATCAAAACACATGCTCTTCCTCTCTATTTTACTTTACACAAAACAGATGAGATGGAATCCTTCTTTTTAAAAAAAAAAAAAGTTTTATTTATTTATTTATTTATTTATTAAAGATTTTATTTGTTTATTTGACAGACGGAGATCACAAGTAGGCAGAGAGGCAGGCAGTGGGGAGGGAAGCAGACTCCCTGCCTAGCAGAGAGCCCAATGCGGGACTTGATCCCAGGACCAAGGGATCATGACCTGAGCCTAAGACACCGACTTAACCCACTGAGTGACCCAGGTGCCCCTAAAAAAATAAAGTTTTTAAAAATAGAATGCACCCAATTTTTTAGGAAGTAGTGAAATCTGAGCCCTCAGGACGTTTCTGGTACGTTTCCTTCTCCCCAAGTGTTGGGAGTAGGGGTCTGATTTAAATGAAAGGAATTCCTCTAGAGTTCGGGCTAGCTGAACTCTCCAGTCCCTTTCAACACCAGTCTAAAAAAAGAAAGAGTTGCTGTCTAGGTTTTTTGTGATCATTAAAAAAAAAAAAGTATGAAAAACACACATACCAAACATATGGGACACAGTGAAAGAGGAGCTAAGGGAGGAATTTATAACCACAAACACATACATTAAAAAAGAAGAAAGCTCTCAAATCAAGAACCTAGATTTACAACTTAAGAAATTCAAAAAAAGAAGAACAAATTAAACTCAAAGCTAGTAGAAGGAAGGAAATAATAAAGATTAGGGCAGAGATCAATGACACAGAGACAAGAAGAACATAGAGAAAATCAATGAAACCAAAAGTTAGTCCTTCAAAAAGATCAACAAAATTGACCAAGCATTAGCTAGATGGACTCAGAAAAAAAGAAAGGAGATTCAAAGTACTAAAATCAGGAACAAAAGTCTGGGTGGGGGGAGGAAGCGGAATGTAACTACCAATTCAACAGAGACAAAAAGGATTATAAGAGAGTGCTATGAACAATTGCACATTAACAAACTGGAGTGCCTGGATAAAATAAACAAATTCCTAGAAACATTAAACCTACGAAGACTTCATCATGAAGAAATAGAAAATCTAGATATAAAAACAACTACTGGAAAACAAATGCAGAAACAACCACAATACTAGAAAATAACCAGTGTTGGAAAGGACATGGAGAAATAGAAATTCTGTATACTATTGGTAGACATGTACAATAATACAACAGCTATGGAAAATAGGATAGCCGTTCCCAGTTCCTCAAAAAAATAAAAAATAGTATTACCATATGATCCAGCAATTCTACCACTTGTTATCTCCTCCAAGAACTGAAAGCAAGGACTTGAATAGATAGTTGTGTATCCACATTCACAGCAGTGTTATTCACAAAAGCTAAAACATAGAAACTACCCAAGTATCCATCAACAGATGAATGGATAAGCAAAATGTGGTACTTACATACAATGGATAAGTATTCAGCCTTAAAAAGGGAATAAAGTCTTTTTTAAATTTAAATTGGATTTAATTAACATATACTGTATTATGAGTTTCAGGGATGGAATTTAGTGATTCATCAGTTCTGTGCCACACTCAGTGCTCATTATTTCAAGTGCCCTCTTTAATGCCCACCACCCAGTTAAAAAATATATGGAACACTTCACGAATTTGCATGTTATCCTTGCCCAGGGGCCATACTAATCTTCTCTTTATCATTCCAATTTAGTAGACCTGCTGCCAAAACGAGCATGGGAGGGAATTCAGACACATGCCACAGCATGGATGCATGTTGGGAACATTATGTGGAGTGAAATAATCCCGTCACAAAAAGACAAATACTGTATGATTCCACTTGGATGAGGTACTTAGACCAGTCAAATTCATAGAGACAGAAAGTAGAATGGTGGCCAGCAGGGCTAGAGAAATGGTGGAATGGGAAGTCGTTGTTTAATGTGTATAGAGTTTCAATTTTACTGGTCCGGGGATGAAAGACCCTTCCCCCAGTTAACTAATTAACTGCTCTTTTGCCTTCTTGCAACCGCTTGGCTTTTAGGGTGTGACACTGGTCTCCTGTTTGAACAAGATACCTTCTGCTAATAGCCGAGGCATAGGCAGGGGGCCACATAGTCACGTAGGCAGGAGGCAGGGGGCCACATAGTCACGTAGGCAGGAGGCAGGGGGCCACATAGTCACGTAGGCAGGATGCATCTCTGCTGAGTAATAAGGTCCAACTCCCCCTCCTCACTCCCCCTTCCCGCCTTTTTCTTCGCGCGCGCGGGTCCTCCAAAGCCAATCCGCAAACACCAAGTATGCCTTTCTCAAATGTTCAAATTGTCAGCCAATCAGCCCTGCCCCATCCAAAACTTGTTTGTACCTGTCTATAAAAATCCTGCACCACCCCAGCCTGGTGTGCTCAGCTAGCAGGAGCTGCTGACCACCCGCCTGCTCTACAATAAAGAACCTCTTGCTGCTTACATCCTGTGGCAGTGTTGAATTCTTGGGTAAGGGGATCCGCGGGTCTTACATGGAAATGGTGGCACAATGATGTGAATGTACATAATATCACTGAGCGGTACACTTAACAATGGTTAACATTTTGTTATGCATATTTCACCACGATTTTTTAAATTGGGAGGAAAAAGAGTATAAAGATATATAGTGCACCAAAGGTCCCTGGCATGTATTAAGTATGCAATAAATGCTGGCTATCAAAGGAAATTAACTCAATATATTTTTTTTCTGTCCCTGTGTACTTTCTGGAAAGATGATAACCTCATTTGTTTTGTTCTACTTTGTTTTGGGGTGTGAACTCCCTATTCTTGAAATAAGAGTCTTACATGAGTGAGCCCATTTGTTGGGATCACCAAGTAAAAGCATCTTATTTGCAGAGGTTACAAGAGGCAGGAGGAAGCCAGAAACTACTTTGGGGCCATGGGTTTTGTCAAAGAAATTAGTAAATAAGGGTTCTAATAGGATCAAAGGCCCCTTATCAGTGTTTTTCCATGCCATTGGCTCATTTGAGTAACCCTTGGTGACACTGGGTTCAGCCCTATGCAAAATAATGAAGAATAATAAAGAATGAGGCGGGGTGGTATGGAAATAAAGAACCAAGCTATAAGTCTGAAGACCTGGCTTCTATCGCTG